>NC_090997.1:30008409-30311439 GCF_041146395.1 Eulemur rufifrons | reverse complement strand
GACTGATTTTGGTTTGAAATAGTTTGCTTTGCTCCTGAACATTCAGATGAGCATGAATCTTTAGTGCTGTTAGAGATCTAGGGAAGTCACCTAGATCAATTGCTTCCTTTTATTGGTAAGAAAATCAAGTCCGAACACTTAAGTGAGTCATTCAAGGTCGCAGAGGCTGTTCAGGAAAGAAGTAAGAATGGCAGATCAATGGATGTGAAAACTTTGGGCCACACACACCTCATGAGCAAAGTCTCTTGCTGCTTTTTCTCTGTAATGTCACTCTTTTTTACTAGTTCAAATGTATAGAGTGCCTACTGTGCACTAAATTAAATTTGCTATGCATGTATTAACATTTAATTTTCACAAGCATCTTATGAGGTAGATCCTTATGTTTCTATAGGGAAAGTGATGCACAGAGAGCTTAAGCAACTCATACATGTTTTCACAAGTATTGAGCAGCAGAAATGAGAGGATACCTGAGGTACTGTAGCTTCTGGGGTCTAATAGTGTTAACCATTGAGTTTTTCTCTCTCCCTTATATTTGTTTTTTTAATTTTTTTTCTTTTCCACCCCTGTTTTACAGATGCTCCCTTATATTTGTACCAGCCATTTCTCCTACTGTTTATCTCTGCTTAGTATTCTTTTTAAGAAATGCTTTAGCTCTTTTTACTGCATAGGATAGTTAAACTAGGTTTCCATGTATACCACGGAGTGCTACTCAGCCACAAAAAACACTGGTGATCTAGTGCCTCTTGTATTATCCTGGATAGAGCTGGAGCCCATTCTACTAAGTAAAGTAACACAAGAATGGAAAAACGAGCACCACATGTACTTACCAGCAAATTGGTATTAACTGATCAACACTTATGTGCACATACAGTAGCAACATTCATCAGGTGTTGGGAAGGTGGGGGAGGGAGAGGATGGGTATATTCACACCTAATGCGTGTGGTGTGCACCGACTGGGTGATGGACACCCTTGTAGCTCTGACTCGGGTGGGGCAAAGGCAATAAATGTAACCTAAACATTTGTACCCTGATAATATTTTGAAATAAAAATAAATAAATAAAAAGAAAAAAATCTGACATTTAAGAAGGTACTTGAAAAGGGAGATGCAGATATTTGAAGTAAAAGAGGGATAAGTAATTGCAAATATAACTATGATATGAGCATTGTCTGGTATGTTCAAGATACTGGTATGTTCAAAAATAACTGGAACATGTTTGTACTATAAGAGACATCATTCATGAAAGTGAAAAGTGAGGAGAAAGCATTGAACCTTAGAGAAATGGCTACATTTTATAAGTGATAGACGACATAAAGCTAGATAATAAGAAAAGGAGCAATTAGATGAGAGAATTTATAGAAGTCAAGAACGAGAATGTAAAAATACTTCTCTAAAGCATATTCCTATATGAGTTTTGGAATAACTATGTTACATTTTGAATGTAATTGTTTTGTGAAGACGACTGGACAAAGTCACACTCCAGTAGGGGTGATGTGTTTGAGGAAACTGAATGAGACATAACTGACTGTGAGAAATCACTTGAGAATTGCCAGCTGTCCAGCCAAACACATCCCAACAGGGTGTCACTATTTTGGTGAATTCATTATAGCCTAACTGTCAGAATTGGACTTATGCTGCTGAAGCTCACAAAGAATTCAAATTTATTTATTTAAATTAGGCACATTCTCTTCTGACTAATGCTAAGGACATTATCATATTTTATCTTTCAGTCCTTTTCGTTCTTTTGTTTTTAGTCCACCTCCATTCTCTTTGTAATTCTTCAAGCTCTTTGAACATAGTTAAATGTAATTGTTTTAATATGTGTTTCCTTAGTTACAGTCAAAGCCAGTTGTGCCTCCCTAAGAGCATTCTTGGGTCACCTTGATGAAATTATAGGTGCATGAAGAAGGTCTCTTAAATCAAATGATTTAGAGAAATGTTCCAATGATTAAGCTTATTTTACATTTGCAAGCTCCCTAATTAATTTATCACAGGGTAACTTTTACTTCAGTATCAGAGAAGCTTTGTATACACCTCAATACTGCTTATGAGTAGTGGCTAGGTTCTCTTCTAAAAGTGTGGTCACTTTGGATATCAGTCATCCAGGGGACACGCAGGACCTTCAGAAAAGCCAGACCATGATAAATTTCCCTTTCTTTAGCTTCCCCTTTCACATATCTAGGGAGGATATTTAGGCATGTATTCTTATGAAAGAAGTACTAAATGGCACCTGTTAGATGACAGTCATCTAAGAAGTAGCATTGTCTATCAATTTGGTATTGTATTTTGTTACTAGCAACAGACATGAAAAATTAGCTCAGTGAAATAAATGAAAAATTTGCAAAAGTAAATAGTCTAGGGTAGATTTGGTGACTCCATGATGACGTAACATCCAGATTATCTATCCTCTCTCTGCTCCATCGTACTTTGCAAGTGACTTCCATCCTCAAGGCCACCTCTTTGCCTTTGGTACTCCCTGTAGCTCCAGCCATCATGCTTCTGTGAAAGGCAGAAGGGTCATGCAATCCTGTCAGGTGAATTCAGTTCCCAATAATGAGTTTTCCAGAAGCCTCACCCAAAACTTCCACTTGCATATCATTGGCCACAATTTGGTTCTGCTAACAAAAAGCTGGAAACATAATTTTGTAGTTAGATACAATGCCACCCCAACAAAATCAGAATTTTGTTTTGAAGGAAGAAGAAAAGAATGGATTTGGGGTAGGTGTTAAAACTTCACCATAGCTGGACTTGGCTATAAGTGCCCCAGGGGTTTAATTTTTGGAAAGTTGATGATCCATTTATTAATACCTTAATTTTATTTCTGTATGTTATGCCTGAGATTTTATTTTTACTTAAATGTTTCTGATTGTTTTCTGCTATTGCTATATTTAACTAGTTTTTTGAGAGTATTACTCAAAGTACTAATGGGTGATCTGCAGACTCATTGTTTATATTTAAAGTTGATTTTTCTCTTTATTACTTTGACAAATATTTTCCCAGCCCTATTTTGTTAATAGCTGTTCCCCTAAACTTCTAGAGTGCTTATGGCAAAATAAATCATTTATTTTTTACATAGTATTCCATACAGTGATTTTCATCTCATTATTCTAAAGACTATTACCACAAGTTTGCTAGTTTTTGTGTAATCTATCTTTCGATGCACAAATGATTTATAGTGTTTCAACAATTATGTTTATTAATTTAGCCCTCCTAGGTTTGTTTTCTTTACAGTATTTTCTAAATGCAAGACGATAAAAATTTTTACTCAAACAATTCTCAAAATTTTGTTAATGTCTTCTTACTAATTTTTCTGTTTAAGATAGTCTTTTATTCACAAAGATGACAATTATATGAAGGTGTGACTTTTCTGCCTTTTGATTATAAGACAAAATCCTAAACATTTATTAAATGTCCATCTCCACATAGGAACTTAAAATCTAATTTAGATCAACTTTTTTTTCTAATAAATAATATATACTTGATGAATACCTACTTATATTAGAATATTAATATTGTATAGAAATATAAACATCACCAGTGGAGGCACAGTAAGTGTGGCAAGAATTACAGGGAAGAGCAGAGTTGATTTGAGCTAGGTGTTAGAGGTGGGTTGTATTAGAGGCACTATTATATTGTTACACATGAAAGTTTTAAATTATCCTATTGGTCACATTTTAAAAATTTTATTTATAAGTATTTATGGTCCTCCTTGTCTAGGAGGACCTTCGCAGAATTTATGAACAAATAGGCTTGAGAAATGCCGCCTGCCATTCTATTTTGTGGATATCCAGAATGTGTATAATTTCAAAATACCCCGAGAGGTCTAGAGTAATGAAAACAGTTATACTCACAATTTCCTAAGCTTATTTCTTCACAGAACTTTGTTTCTCTTCCCCTAATCCTGCTCTGAATTTCAACTGATATTCTATGGACCCCAATATGGAGGACACAGTTATGAGCTATGTAGAAAGCAGTGACCAGGCATCAAATCGATACACTTAGTGTGCTTCAAAAATCAAGTTTAGTTGTCATTTTAAGGTGGGAACTTGGTAAGACTGGAGGCCTGAAACCAGTTAACAGGCCATTGTGACAGTCCAAAAAGGTGATTATAAGTCCTGAGAAAAGCAATGTAAGGGGAAAAAAGGGAAGGGAATGGATTTGAGAGATTTTTAAAGGCAAGTATAAGAGGATTTATGGATAAGGAAATAAGAAAGAGTTATTCATGAACAGGTAATAAAGAGTACTGAAGAAGAGAATAGGAGATATTTAAATGGAAATACTTACACATCCAGATGACATAATAATAGTCTTGTGAAGGATACTTTATTTTGAAATGGAGAAAAACAGATGCCTATTAGTAGTGATGAAAGTCTTCTGGGTATAAAATAGTGAAAATACAACAACGCAAGCATTTTAACTTCAAATGAAATTATTTCTCTTATAAGAATGTTTGATTGCATTATAATTCTGTAAGAAAAGTATGATTTTTGACATAAATGTGTTTTATAAATGTCTCAGGAACATATGTATTTTATCAGTGGGGTAGTACATCAGAATGACATCGAGAAAATTGTGTAAATTGTCAGCCTGAACAAAGAAGACACTGTAGAAATGTGATCCGAGAAATAATACGCCAATGATGTGCTAGGAACCAGAAAATGATGAATTGATGTATTTCTGCAGCACATGTGAGTATGATAGAGAATGGAGAGGCAAGTCTTTAATAGTAAGTTCTATTTTTAAGCAATTTAATGCTAAATACTATATTTAGTTTAATATTTTAGTATTTGAAAGACAGAGGATCCATAAATCTTAAAATTTTATTCTGGGTTACTCTATTTCTTTTATTTTAAATTTTTTTCTTAGCATCAAATTTTCCCAGTCTGAATCCTATTACCAAAAGTTTTTCATTAATCTTTATAACAATTAGGTGCTTCTACCATATGAATGAGCTTAGAATTTTAGAAATGAGTGATTATTAGTAAAAATACACTATTTTGTAACTTTTCGTAATAGACAAGGTAAAAGTAAACATTTAATATGTGGTGAGTATGCTTTTCAGTGATTATTAAATTTATTATAATATAGATCACAGGGGTATTTGTGTCACAGTTGAAATAGTGTCAGATTAAATCAAGATAAGAATATTATAAACCTTAGACTATAAGCAAAATTTAGATTAATATCTACCTTTAATATTTTAAGTATAAAACACCCAATTTCAATGAAATATTCAATAATTAAGCACTCAAACATAATGGTATAAACATATTGAATAAGAATGAGTGTTCTAATATTTGGCCATCTAATGAATATATGGCAATGTGTAGCAATGTGTGTGAAATCTTGGGTATTTTATTACATTTTCCTTTCTTGCCTTTCTGTTGATCATAAGGAGAAACAGACCAGTCTCCAAAGACTCACAGGCCCATCTGCTTCTCATTTTGACTTTCTTTTACCTGAAAGTTTTAAACTAATTTTCAGACCAATTGTAAAGCTGACCTAAAGGAACTTTAATTTTTAAACTCGGCACTGCAGAAGACAACTACAAATCCTGATCTCAACTGATTTATATTTGTTAAAATATCTGATATTGCATTGCCAATTTGTTTCTCTTCCAACTGAAATTAATATTGACTTTAGAGCTTTTCAATATCATAAATACAATAGAAAATAGCAGATAGAAAATAGCAGATAAGGAGAAAATTAATATATTCTGATTACTGTATCAATATGCTGTTAAGCTGCATCTATCCACGTGGTTATTTTAGAAATGGTGTGAGCATCATTTTCCCTCCAAATAAACACCACTACCTCCTATAAATAGATCCCATGTATCCACAACTATAAAATCAGCTGTCTATGTACACACATTTTATATTTACTTTTCCTTTATCAACTGATTATTCAAGAGAAAAGTAATATCTACTGCTAAAAAAAGATTAGATTAATTTTCATTATGCTGAGGAATTAGGCTGTCAAAAAGCTAAAATTTCCATTATTAACTCAATAAATATGCTTAAAGTCTTTAGTTAAATATAATGGACAGTTATAAATGACATTAAACAAACAGTATTTTGATTCCTATAATACAATGTCCTTGTTTATAAAAGTTAAGTATACTAATTTCACTTGAGATTGGGGGATTCTGTGGAAGAGGCTTTGGAAAGTAACTGTAAGAAAAGAGATTTTAATGATTCTCTATTTTGTTCAACAAAAGAAAAGCAGAAAATGAAATAACAGGTAGAACCCACTTCCTTACCTATTCCATCAATTGAATTAAGAGTTCATTGGTTTATAGGTAAAACAAAAAACAAAACCACACATCCCACAGGTCATAGCATCACGAACTGTGATAACTGCAATATGTTTCAAGGTAAGTAAATGTGAGTACTAGTCACTATCATATACAGTTCTTGGGGGCAGTTTTCTGCACAACTCCATGACTTGGTTCATAGTTATCTATTAAGGAATGAAGTGAAAAACATGCTGTACAGAGGATGCTTGTGTGTAAGTTATAAAGATGAATAAATCTGAGTTCAGTGGAGTTGCATGAGAGTGGGAGAAACCAAAGTCTGAATCACGAGTACAATATTTCTGCAGATTGTCCGTAAGTGTGAGGTGGAGAAGTTTTGTTTTCTAAACTCATTCACAATTTCGTAGTGCTCTATGTCTCTAAACATGAAGATGTGTTTCCTTAAACTTATTACGATAACTAGATAGTAAGTGTATTTGTCTTGTTTTTCTATTTCTAACAGATTTTCTATTCCCAGAAGTAGTAGGAAGAGAAAAATGTGTGAGTGGACACATTTAAATAAAATAAATTAATTCATAAGTGCGTGGATTATGCTGTTACTTACAGAGTATGTTGATGTATTCCCAGGTAGGGCTTTGTCAAGTATGCAGGTCATTAATGTCTACATGTTTCATTCTCTGGTGGATAAAAAAAACTAGACTCTCTCAGTTAAGCTCAGCCTATGTTATTTACAGTCACCAGGCAATTAGATCATCAATAATTATTTCTTATATTATAGAAACCTATGTTTCATTTAATATTTTTGGTTCTAAACAACATTTATATAAAAGAAAATCTTAAACCACGACTTAATTGTCTGATTGATATCTTGCTTAGGTGCATTATAGAGAGGTGAAAACTTGGCTTGAATAGGCTGAACACTCTCTACTTAGCAAGCAGCCAGAGCAAGGTTTGGCTGACTTCCAGACAAGCTGCCCAAGTGCAAGCTCATTAAAGGGTCATAATAAAGGTGCTGTTAGGAGTTACAAAGGATCTGGCCGTAGTCCCCATAGGCCTAGCTGCCCCTAATTTCCTATAGAACCCTAAGCTGGAGACAATTTATAGTGTGCCTGGAAGAGCATTAATGGATTCTGTGGTACCTTGTGGTCTGAATATTCCTGAACTAATGACACCAGATGAAGTAGGCAGAATAATGCACCCCTCACCCACACACATAGGTATGTATGTACCTCTTACTCTACAGAATTTGACAATGTACTAGTTACATGGCAGAATGGTTTTGAGTTTGCAATTGGAATTAAAGTTCCTAATCATTTTATCTTAAACAGAATTTAACCTAATCCAGAAATAATTCTGGATTATCTGGGTGGATGCAATGTAACTACTAAGATGGAAGAGAGGAAGAGAGGAAAGGTGGAAGAGAGAATTGGAAGAAAGAACCAGAAAGACAATAGCATGATACTTGCTCTGGCATTTCTAACTTTAAAGATGGAGAAAGGGGGCCAAGGGCCAGCTAAAGAAAGCAGGCAGCCTTTTCGAAGTGGGAAAACACAAGAAAACAGTTCTTGTCTAATGGAGTGAATCCCATGACGTAAACAGTCGTGTGAAGTTTCCCTGTCAATCAGCAGACTGACATTACACTTGGTACTTCATGCTCTTCAGCAAACCCCAGAATAGTATTAAAGAGAACTGTGTTGGAAATTTAATAATCTGTAGGAATAATTTGGAGGCTGATAGTCACTGCTCATGCAATCTCTGGTCCTTGTTTGATCTCTGAAGTTTCACTTTTGAGAAATTAGTTACAGTAGCACATGGCCAATCTCATGCTTGTTTTATAAAAACTATTGTAGAGATCAATATGCAGGAGGTAGCAAAGTTGTGTTGGACAAAAGCTCCTATGCATGTATTCTGAGAGCAAGGAGAATAACTACCCTTTTAAGCATGTTTCATTCCTCTGAAGAAGTTCTGGTGGGGTCCATAGGTTTCATTACATCATGATCATGAAATCTATCTCTGATTTATGCTCTCCTGTATTTTATCAATGGGAGAAAAATGAAACTGTAAAAGATTTAATCATATTGTCACTTGAAGGTTTTATAAAAACTAAATATATTTACAAAACAATTTTAGTTTTATAAGTTTGAATTTATATTCCTGGATATAAGAGCTAGTCCTAATGTCTGGTCTTTCTACTCCTAAAATCTGAAGGAATAGATTACAAATAACATATAACATTACAAATGACATATAGTATATTTCAAACATATTTTAAATAATTTTTCAATGTAGACATATCCCAAGAGCATTGCTTATGATTTCCCTATTTTTACAATATAATATAACCTGGCAGTAAATAATGAAGTATCTACGTAATTGTAAAAGGAAATTAATTTAATGTGGCTATGATAATATAGAAAGTTGTCATGATATTTTGAGTACACGAAGTAATTCCTAAAGATTAGAAAAGTTTTTTATTTAAATTAGAATTTTTTAATTTATGTATTAATTTTCAATAAATTATTGTTTCTCAATGGATAATTCAATAAATCCCAATATCTCATAGTAATGACAGATTGTAGATATTATATCAAAAAAGCACTTTCGAAATAATATTGTTTTACCATTTCTTTATATTAGGTTTAACTATTCCAAAAGACTGCCTACCCATTTAAAGTATAGATTAGATTATAAATGCTTATATGTTTTTTTCTTGATCATTATCACTAAATTGTACAAAAGTTGAAGAGTAAAGTGCATCCTATCAATTCACGAGAGATAGAATCCGCTATTTGATGCTTCTAGTATGTGTTTAGTTGTCATTTCTACTAAAATAGAAAACACTGAAGGGCTGTTGCTAGAAAAGGGTGTTTTGATCAAGAAAGGAGATCATGTCTCTTTGGTTTTCACAGAGCACTCAGATGTTGAAGCTGTTTTATGAGGAGGCAGTTTGGACGCATTAGACTTTTCAACAGTCTGAAAAGCCCTGCTGGGCAATCATTGCCTACATCTGGAGATGACAGAAACTATTTCTTCTGGTCTTAGATAGTGCCTTCTGGTATCTGTGCACACAGATGGAATGGAGAGCCTGTCACCCTGAAAAATCCCTCTCTCCCTGTACTCCAATCTCTTTGATACACATTTAGTTTCTTGAGTTCATTCTTAAACCCTCTTGGGCTTGGAAACATCAACAAGGATTGAGTTTCTTAAGGTCCAGGATATAAAAATGGAGTAAAGCCTAAGCAAATTTTATTTCATCCTACCTGTTCATACCCCTTAATTTACTGATGTTTAGTACATTAGCTTGCAAACTTTAGGATCAAACTTCAGCTAGAGAAATACAAATACCTTGTAAACATTAGGATATTAGCTAGTTCTTGGCTTCTTTACACATTATATATTATGAGAAATTTATTTCATAATGGCAAAGGTTGAAATTAAAACATCTCACATTATGACACAAATAACACAATATAGCACAATTATTATTCTATCATAAATGTTATTAAATATATCTTTTAAAGGCAACCCTAAGTTTTTATAAGGCACTTAAAGTTTTTAAACACACTAAGTAATATTAAAAGAAAGTTCTATAATAAAGAGTACATCATTACACTCTTTTTTGAAGGAAGAGTACAGTATGAAATGTAAATCAATATATATTTAGCTTAAAAGGCCTACTTTAAGAATTACATCAATTTTCTATTTTCATAGAAATAAACACCTGAGTATAATAGTAGTAGCCTCTATTATGTTAACTTTCATAACAAATAATTGAGTAGTGATTGGTATCTTTTTTACAGTTGAGGAAACCAGGGTTCAGAGATGTTAAACATCACATGGTTTGAACATATTGAATTTTGAATTTCAAAGATTAACAGATCTGCCATTTTAATGGAAAGCATAGTGAGAGAAAATAAAAGGCCACATAATCTGATAGCGTTAGTGACATGTAATGCTTCCAGACTGTATTCTCAGGTAAAATACGCACTTTTAAAAGGCTTCCAATTCTGACTAGTAGAATCTCCTCTTTAAAAATCATAGTAACTAGCGTACTATTTATCTCACTCCTATTCTTTGACATTTCTACCACTCCCAAGTGTCAGAATACACATATACAAGCATTTCTGTGATTTTCTCCAATTCTAAAATATCTTTATAAAAAATTGACAATTTTTTAGCAAAAATTTTATTTTATTGATTCTGCAATTCTTTCTGTTCTATTTTTTTGAACTCTAAGCTGCCTCTTTGTGTTTCTAGAATGGCACATTCAGTACATTTTGAGTTGAGACTGTGGTGGGCTTGAGGAATAGCCTTCTGCTTTATAGTCACTCCATGGAATCTTCTTGTGGTCTGCCAACCTCTGGATATCAAGGAATCTTCAGACATCAAGACAGCTTAAAGGGGTTTCCAATGAATACATATATTTTAGTAGAAGGTTGTGGATCACCAGTGGGCAAGATCAGTATAAGTATTAGCATCTCTGGGTGGCCACCTGATTACATATCCGGACATGAGTTCCTGACAGAGCTTTGAGAAACTGCCAACAAGGGAAAGCATCTGTATATGAGGTTAAGCAAAGTCTCAAAATCTGACACTTACTTAGAAATCAATGGTGTCCTACATTAAGATAAATTTATGGAAAGTTATTAGTCTACAACATTCTTCATGGAAGTCAATTAGTGAAAGGACATTTTTGAGATGCAGAGAGGTAACCAATTCAATACATTCCAATTGATTTTAGGCAGAAAATATGCAAGAATTTTCCTTTAATATTTACTATTTTCCCCCCAATCTGATTCTAAGTCCTATTTAAAAAAAGAAGTTAAACTTTTATGGATAATGAAGTACAGGCTATGAGACATAATCAAACAACACTTGTTCAGATGCAGCTATAAAACCAATAGGGTTTAGAATTTTTTCCATCAGTAATTTTAATCTCATGCTTATAAACTTTCTTATGCATTTGAGACTGTTAGATGTATCCCCAGTATTCAAATTTGTTCATTTACATCTTGAATCATACTAATACTGAAAGCCCATAGTGGATTAAGAAATTGGCAGGAAAAGATAAGAAAATACAACCTGAATTCTTGAAAAGTTAATTATATTGTTACTTTATCCTCATTTTAAAGTCTCATTTCTAAGTAATGTTTACAAATAACACAACCAATGTTTTAGATGTAACAAACTTATTTCACAATTAAATATTTTATCATTTATAATTCAATTAGGAAAAAAGTTGTGTTTACAATACTCTCAGAATAAGAAAAAATATTATGAGATTTTGGCATCTACCTCTGTGGCAATAAAATATATTTTAAATTATACTTTATGCTGATCAATTAAAACTCTGTAATTCTGATATTATATAATCAACAAATAAAAGCATGTTTTTACATTAATGTCAAGATTACATGTTAAATATAATTGCAGTTATTATATAATCATTCTATACCTGATATATAACTATCCACCAAAAAATTTACACATTTTGAATAGCACTTTTTGAATGCTATATTTAGTGGATAATAAATAATATTTTTAATGACTTTATAAAAACATGAATTCTATTTTCATTTATTTGGTCAATATCTAAACATTCTGCTAAAGTATGAGAAAGAGATTGTATCCAGAATCTATGTAGAACTCAAAAAAATCAACAAAAAAAAATCAAACCACATCAATAAATGGGCAAAAGACATGAACAGAAACTTTTCAAAAGAAGACAGAATAATGGCCAGTAAACATATAAAAAATGCTCAACATCTCTAATCATTAGGGAAATGCAAATCAACACCACAATGAAATATCACCTAACTCCAGTGAGAATGGCTTTTATCAAAAAATCCCCAAACAACAAATGCTAGCGAGGATGTGGAGAGATAGGAACACTCTTACACTGCTGGTGGGACTGCAAATTAGTACAACCTCTGTGGAAAAGAATTTGGAGATAAGAGCTAAAAATAGAAATACCGTTTGATACAGCAATAGTACTATTAGGCATCTAACCAAAGGAACAAAAGACATTCTATAATAAAGACATCTGAACTTCAGTGTTTATGACAGCACAATTCACTATTGCAAGGATATTGCAAGGAAACAACCCAAGTGCCCATCAGTGGATTAATCCCGTGAGTGGATTAATAAAATACAGTATATGTATGCCATGAAATACTACTGAATTACAAAAAACAATGGTGATCTAGCATCTCTTATATTTTCCTGGATAGAGCTTGAGTCCATCCTCTGAAGTGAGGTATCACAAGAATGGAAGGATAAGCACCACATGTACTCGCCATGAAATTGGCGCTAACTGATCAACACTAAGGTGCTCACACCGTAGTAATATTCTTCAGGGAATGGGGGGTTGGAGGTGGGTAAACTCACAACTAATGGATGTGGTGAGCATTGTATGGGGGGAAGGGCGCACCTCCAATCCTGGCTTGGGTGAGGCAAAGTCATAACATGTAACCAAAATATTTGTATCCTCATAATATCCTGAAATAAAAAAAATAAAAATAAAATTAAATTAAAAAAAGAGTTTGTACCCAAGACAATCAATTGCATAAAGAAACAACTTAAATTTTAGGACTGCTATGAACTGAATTTTATTCCCCCCAAATTCATATTTTGAAGTCCTAATCCTCTATTTAAAGATGGGGTCTTTTGCAGGTAATTATGTTTAGATAAGGTCATGAGGGCAGTGCACTCATGATGGGATTAGTATCCTAACAAGAAGAGATCAGAGAGTTTGCTCACTCTAGGTCCCTCTCTCTCAGCATCCTTACAAAGAAGAGGTCATGTGAGAACTGCAAGATGGTAGCCATCTGTAAGCCAGGGAGAGAACCCTCAACAGAACTCAAACATACCAGCACATTGCTCTCAGACATCTAGTCTACCCAGTCTATGGTATTTTGCTATGGCAGACTAAAACAAGGATTTTGTGCATTAGCAAAAAGCCTTCTTTTCTTATGTTAAAGAATCATATTGCAAACCTTTTATATTCCCTGTGACAAATATCTGCTTTCCTTTTCTTGTGGCTAATAATGTGGCTTTTGGTTTATTGTTTGATAATGGAAAATTATATAATCCACTTTTTTATCCATGCAACTCTACTGTAGGATGAATGGATACTATATGCCTAGAGACTTTGTGTATTTTCTTCATTGAATCATTGTTTCACATATGGTATAGGAAACAATGGAAATTTTCAATAAAGTTATGGAAAATAATATAATAGAATTTATTTTAACAAAACTTTAACATGATGTAATATATTTAAATATATCCAAACTTTTTTTGAGAATAAAGATGTTTTTTAGCTTTAAAATAATGGCTGCTCACATAAGAATTTATTTTAAATAGAGACAATGTAAAGAAAAAAAACAAACATAATTTTATTTCCTTAAGAAACTTCTCTTTACATTTTCGAATATTATATCTCTAAAAAAAAAAAAACTATATATCAGCATATGTATTTGCATCTATTTATCTATTGATTCTATGCATTATTTATATAATTATGTTTTTATCTGATGATAAATATTTGTATTTTTCCATATCATAAATTCTTCAATAACAGTTTAATATTCTATTAAGTGGGTGTGCCACTTTGCTTACTCATTCCCGTAATGATTGACACCAAAATTATTTATAGCTTTTTACTCTTACAAATAATGTTATGATGACACAGATAATTTGTTGCATTTTAGATTATTTTCTCAGGGTCACTTTTCAGAGGCCATATTTAAGGTTAAATTACATTGATTCACTTAAAGCTCTTCATAAAATTTCCAAGCAGTTTTCCAACTAGTTTGTTTGTACCAGGTAAACTACCCAACTGTAGTCTCTAAGGATGGAAGTTTCACTAAATCCTGTCCAAATACTTTTAATGTGCTATTAGCATGTTTTGCCTGACTCAACAGATTGTTTCTTCTCATAGTGCTCGATCATTTTTAGTTGCAATTTTCACTTTTGTGAATATCTCTTTTTCTTAAAGAACTTTCTTTTTATGGTTTTCATCTTTCCCCTGCGGCTGTTCATTCTTAGGTGCTTTGCTGGCCCACTTCCTCCGACTAGCTTATAAATATCGGAAGATTGTAAGGTTCAGTTTTGGGCCCTCTTCATTAAACTGCCAATTATTTATGTTTAGGCAGAGTCACATCTCTAGTGCTATCATATGCCCTAAACTTCAAATTGACATGTAGAGTTTTCAGTCAATCTTTCCTTGAGGATCTCAAACTGAGCACATTCAGACCATAACTCTTTTTCTTTTTTCACAGAAGATAGAAAATTTTATTAATAATAGGTAATGCTCATGTTGGTGTATATAGAATCATAGAATTTTAAAAAGAATAGCCACCAGTGCTGGGGATGTAGCTCAGTGGTAGAGCACATGCTTTGCATGTATGAGGTCCTGGGTTCGATCCCCGGCATCTCCACATCTTTATTTCCAAATTCCACTAGAAGCTGGCTTCAAAAGGTACAAAAGCAAAAGCAATTTATTTAACCAAAATGTTTGTATCCCTGTAATATTCTGAAATTAAAAAAAAAAAAAAAAAAAAAAAGAACAGCACCACCACATGCTGAATATTCTCCAAAGAGAGCCATACCCTAAAAGGAAAAAAACAGCTAATTTCATCATGTTACAAGACTTCGAAAAATAGTTAATATCCATGAAAGTCAGCCAGCATTTATGGACTATCTTCATGCAATTGCCCATAATCTATTCCTGTAATATACTTTTCCAAATTTTCTTTTTAATTTTTTTCTTTTTTTTCTTTTTTCAGTTTTTTCCCATTGTTTTCAATTGTCAGATTTACTTTTTACAATTCGCTATGCTATGTATTTCATTTTTGCATCATTTCCAATACTGGAAATATAAATTATGTAATGACTTTTAGAGAGTTCTAATTTGTTTTATGCATTTATTGCAAATTTTACTCCATGAAAGTGCATTATCACCAAGGTAACTTTGCCTGTAAGCATTGTACATGTATGTAAAATTGTTGAAACTTCCTCAATAAATGAAGAGATGTCCTCTTTGCACATCTGCATTTGTGAAAGATAAACTCTTAAGTCTCAGTCTTTTACATTTTAGTTTAATGGCAACACTTTTGCCAAGTTTCCAATCCAACATCTGGAGGTCATCCCTGATTTCCCACACACCCAGTCCAGTGGTACAACCTGTTGGTCATACGTCCAATATATTATCCAAAATCTGATTACGGAAAATCGTCTCCACTTTTAACATTCAAGTCCCAGTTAACATCAATAGCCTCCTATGAACTAATTTACTCCCCTTATCCCAACCCTTTCCCAAAAGTATATAATCTAAAGCAAGCACAAGAATACATATGCATGTTTAAACATACATATATTTATATGCATATAGACAGACTTATAAATCTGTATACATGTAGATGTGTGCATGCACACACACACACACACACACACACACACACACCCAATGTCACTTTCTACTTAGAACCCCACAACAGTTTTCAGTTGTACTTATAATAATAAAATCTGAAGTCTTTGTCATGGCTTAAAACATCCTCTGTGATGTAGTAATGTCTATGCCTCCAAATTTATCTCATATTTCTATCATCCAAGTTCATTATATCTTATCTGTACTGACTTTGTTGTACAATTCAACAAGCCAGACTAATTTCTCACATAGATACTTTAAATTTATTAACTTTTCTGCTTGAAATGCTCTCCCACACGTTTTTAATTGGTTGGACATTTTTTTATTTACTATTTTTTTTTATCTTTAAAGTCTCAGCTCAAATATCAAGTTCTGAAACACACTTCCGTGCTGAAACTATCAAAGTAGCATAATACAATCTGACCACTTTTTATGCTGTTATCTCCATAGCATTTACACTGTCTTACATTTACCTAAAGATGAATATTTTATTTAAGTAGGATATTTTTGATATATTTCAGAATTTATCTCTTTTATGGATAACAGATACCCTTTATGGCCTCCTACTGCATTTTTCTCTCTAATCCAGTCTTGGAACTGAAGGGAAAATGGTACTAGTAGATTAACCCTAATTACTCACGAGGCCAGTATGCTTCAGTCTCTTATCTCACATCACCTTACCGCTGGGTTTCTTGTCTGACTCAGATGTTACCGTGAGCCATAAAGTAGCTTCCATGCTTCTTATTTTCCTCTACCAGCTGATTATCTTGTACTTACCTTATATATTCTTCTTCTCATGGAATCACAACCCTGACCTTAGATGATTTGGCTCCTAATTCTAGTCTGAGCATTTGTAATTAGCCCATGAGACAGATATATAAAACATATATATTCTTACTAATTAGTAATCGGTAATCTCAGACAACCCCTTT
This sequence comes from Eulemur rufifrons, assembly GCF_041146395.1. Classification (NCBI taxonomy): domain Eukaryota; kingdom Metazoa; phylum Chordata; class Mammalia; order Primates; family Lemuridae; genus Eulemur; species Eulemur rufifrons. The sequence goes on along the minus strand of NC_090997.1, from coordinate 30,294,822 downwards.
TATACAGAGAGACAGATTAGAACACTAAGTCAGAGGCAAACATTGTAGATTTTCAAATTTTGTTATTGATCTTTCTTAAACTTTATCACTTCCTTCCCTGCTATCAGAAGAATAGAAAATTGCAGGGAAGTTTGTTCTCCTGGTATATTCTTTTTAACAAATGTCTCACTTCAGTAGAATATCCAGTACATTTTAAGTTTAGTCATCTATTAGCAAGTTTTGCTTTCCTGCTACACTTCTGCTACCACTACCCTGTCAGCCTGGCCTAAACATACTTCCCAACATCCTTGACGTCTGCCTGACAAGTTGGAAGAAGTGTTCCTCTGGATCATTATTGGCCATTCCCTGAAATTCCTGTACCTTTGTTATGAGTATCTTTGGCTCAAATTATGTAAAAATCCATTTCTCAACCAAAAGCAGGGAAAGTCCTTTGCAGACAGTTTTAAACTAGACAAGGTTGCTTTTGGTACTGAGGGAGCTTTAATCCTATTCACATTACATGATTAGGAATGGAGATGTGGTGTCTCCACAGAATAAATTCAGAATGCTGTTACCACGAATAGAGGGAATGAGTGCTGGACAATAAAAACGTGTCTTCTACTGTGGCTAAGTATATTAAGTCAGAGATTGCCTGTTTTTCTTGATCTAAAAGAACAGCAGGAACTGATGACATTGGTCTGGGAATGAAAATTGAGTTGTTTTCAGAAACATTTGCATATTTGCAAAAAGAATTCTTCTGGGTTCTTTCTTGTGGTTCTTCTCAGTTTCTGCTGGTTAAGCTCTTTTAAAGTGATCTTCCAGGGACCATCCACTTCAAACAAACTAGCTCAGGCTACCTGTGGCCTTGTCAATCACATTAATTTTATTTATTTTTATTTATTTTTATTTATTTATTTATTTTCTTTTTTATTTCATCTTATTGTTATGGGGGGTACAGAATTGCAGGTTACATACATTGCCCATGTACCGCCTTTCCCCCCAAGTCAGAGCTCCAGGCGTGTCTGTTCCCCAAAAGAAGCTACAAGGAAAGTGAGTGAGAAGCCATCAGGGAGAGAGAGAGAAGAGGATAGAATTAAAGGAGAATTATGCCTCTTTCCTTCAGACATCTTCCCATAATCTAAGATGTGGCATGTATAACAGGCCTTTCATGACTCTAACACTGTAACTTGATGGTATCTTTTATTTCATTGAAAAGAAAAAAAATCCTGGAAATGTCAGAGAACGTATGAACTTCATAGATTTTAATTCATTTTTTTAATTCAAAATATTAAAAGGGTACAAATGTTTTTCTTATATGGGTAGCTTTTGTAATGCTTGAGTCAGGGATATAAATGTGCCCATCACCTGAATGGAGATTTCTCAAAAAATAAAAGTAGACCTACCATTTGGTCCAGCAATCCCATTACTGGATATCTACCCAAAGGAAAAGAAGTCATTTTATCAAAAAGATACCTACAGTTGAATGCTTATTACAGCAAAATTTACAGTTGAAAAAAATGTGGAATCAACTCAAATGTCCATCAATTCATTGGTGGATTAACAAAATATGGTATATGTGTACCATGGAGTACTACTCAACCATCAAAAGGATGCATTAATGTCTTTTGTAGCAATTTGGATATACTGGAGATCTTTATCCTAAGTGAAGTATCTCAAGAATGGAAAAACAAACACCACATATACTATCTAATAAATTTTAACTGAGGGGCACACATGTGCACAGAGAAAACTAAAAGTCAATGGAAAGCAAGCATGGGGGGAGCAGAGGAGAGGGGTAAAAACTATAGAACAGATACAGTGTCTCACTTTACTTCCCTCAAATGTCTCACTTCAGTAGATTATCCAATAAGTTATAAGTTTAGTCATCTATTAGCAGGTTTTGCTTTCCTGCTACACTTCTGCTACCACTACCCTGTCAGCCTGGTCTAAACATACTTCTCGACATCCTTGACATCTGCATGACAATGCAGACAATCAACAGAGCGAATAGACAACCTACAAAATAGGAGAAAATATTGTATGCAGAGAAAATATTGTATGCTAGTTATCATCCAATAAAGGGCTAATAACTACAATCTATAAAGAACTCAAGCAAATCAGCAAGAAAAATCTAATAACCCCATTAGAAAGTGAGCAAAAGGCATGAACAGAAATTATTCAAAAGAAGATAGACAAATGGCCAACAAACATATGAAAAGAATGCTCAACATCTCTAATCATCAGGGAAATGAAAATCAAAACCAAAATGTGATATCACTTAACTTGAGTGAGAACAGCTTATATCAAAATGTCCCAAAACAACAAATGCTGGAGCAGATGTAGAGAGATGGGAAAACTTGTACACTGCCCGTGGGACTGCAAACTAGTACAACCTCTATGGAAAGTAGTATAGAGATATCTCAAAGAACTAAAAGTAGACCTACCACTTGATGTAGCAATCCCAGTACTAGGTATTTACCCAAAGGAGCAAAAGACTTTATATAAAAAAGACTCCTGCACTTAAATGTTTATAGCAGCTCAATTCACAATTGAAAAGATGTAGGAACAACCCAAATGCCCATTAGTACACTAGCAGATTAATAAAATGTGGTATATATGTATATATACCATGGAATACTGCTCAGCCATAAAAAAATGGTGAACCTCTCATGTTAACCTGGATGGAACTGGAAACCATTCTTCTAAGTGAAGTTTCACAAGAATGGAAAAACAAATGCTACATGTACTCACCATTACATTGGTACTAACCAATCAAGACTTATGTGCACACATAAAAATAACTTTCATCAGAAATCAAGCAGGTGGAAGGGGATAGTAAGGGATAGGTAAATTCACACCTAACAGGTACAATGCACACTATCTGGGTGTTGAGTACACTTGTAACTTTGACTCAAATAGTACAAAAGCAATTTATATAACCAAAACTTTTGTACCTCCATAATATTCTGAAATGAAAAAAATATATAAAATCTTAAAAAAAATGTAAGACAACTGCAAAAGGAAATAGAACCCTTTATCTAGAGAATAAATAATTAAAGGGCACAGACAGTGAGGGGAAAAAATGAGAACTTTTCTGATTGGATGTAGGACAGAGTTGGAATTTTAGTAAAAATCTCTAGTACCACCATCAATTCAGTGAAATTGGAAAAACACAGAATGGTTATTTTGAGAAGCCTTATTTGTGGCGATGAATTAAACATTTTTTTTTTCTAAAATTCTTCAAGATATGTCAATAAAGACAAAAAGACCCTTTTATTTTTATTATTTTTTGTAATATGAGACATGTATGTAATTTTTTTATTGTGGTAAAATACACATAGCATTAAATTTACTGCTAGTGACATTTAGTACATTCACAATATTGTATAACTGACAATGCAATCTAGTTCCAGAACATTTTCATCATCCCAAAAGGAAACCCCATAATCATTATGCAATCATTTTCCATTCTCAAAGCCATGGTTAGATGTAATGAAGTAGGTGGCAACACCTTACCTATGTGTGTGTTGCACCGGCCTGAGGACCTCTTCCGTCCATCTCTCCAAAAAGACCTTTTTAATTACTTGTGGTTTCACATCTGTGCATGCATAAAAGCAATTCAATACAGAAGCTTGACCATGTGGGTTGCTAGAATTTTTTAGGGCATCACTGAATGCGTCCATCACAAAAACCATGATCATAACCACCACCACCACCATCACCAAAGTACTCATCCTTTTATATTTCCAATCCTTGGGAAACTCATTCATACCTACCAGAACAGAAAACTTTATTTTAATACTTCTACCTCTTTTTTAGAGCCTGATCACGTATTCAATTACCTTCTCCTATGGACTCTATTTCTTAATAGAGAACTGAAACTTCTTTCTGATTTATCTACATCCTGTCATCCACGTAACCCTTGGACTCTGAGCCAGGTCACTGGCCTCTCTGGCCTTCAGTAACACAACAACTTTTAAATGTTCATGTTTCCCTTCTTTCTCTCTTATCCCTCAATCCATATAATATATATAATCTTACGATCATACATATCTGATGATGATATTCTATTATTTCAAAAAAACATCAGGGACTTCTACTTGCTACCTGGAGTCAAAAGTCCTCTCATTTTTAATCTTTCTCATCCATGAAGCCTCATAGCTGTCCACTCCTAACCCCAGACGCTTAACTCCTTGACATACCAAGCATGTGTTTTTGTTTGAACTGGACTACTCTTGTCAACCTGTGAAATTTTGCCCCCTAATGCAAGACATGTTTTCACATCTCTCCACTCTGCTCCTGCCCCCCACTGCCCAGGTTTGCTCCTGTGTTTCTTCCAGCTTCTCACTCAGGGTTCACTTCTTTCAGGAAACCATCCACTGCCCACTTCCCTCAATAATGATTAAGCCTACTATCTCCATGTTCTGAGACCTCCCCTATTTCCCATGTGCTAGAGCTTATTCGAATATATTGTAATGCCAATACTTATGTATCTTCTTCACCAGACTGAAAGTTGTGAAAGGAAACAGACCAGTACTTCTTATTTATCATTATAAAAACCAAACAGAAAATTAAAAAAAAGAACTGCAGGAGCAAAAACCAAAACAAAACACGGTGACAAGTTCATATGAGATTCAATAAATATTTGTTGTAGTAAAATTAAACTTTACATATTCTGTCATTCTGTGCAATAGCAAATATGCTGAATGTTAAGTAAAATGCATCTATTACTTTTTTCCTAGCATGAGATTGGTTCAAGATGTGATTATCTTATATTATCTCGTTGGTGTGTCTCAGAATATTAAACTGCTGGGATGGCTATTATGTGATAGTTAAATAGATATTATGTGCTGGCACATAATAGGCACTAAATAACAATTGCTTTGAAAAGATAACATGATAAAACATTCCCCCACCCCTTAACTCATTCTTATGAGAGCGAGAGTCATTCGAAATAGTTCTCTACACACAAATAATATTCTTAAATAATTTTGAAGAATATAGGATTTGGTTTTGTTGTTTTTCCAGTAAAGTTGCACTTGTCAACTCTGGATTTCTGTTATTCTGAAATGATCTGTAGTGCTTTCAGAGAACAAATGGACTGCAATAACTATAATGTATTTTTTATAATTGGTGGCATGCTTTTGCTTGGTAGACAATTACAAAATCAACTGCCTACTTAGTAAATTATATTGCCCAAATAGATTTTACATTTTAAAATTATGAGCATAACCTCAGTATTTTCATACATCAAGTATATATTTATGTAATATTTTGATAATCATGTACCACTGCATTAGATTTTCTTTATTTTTGAACGTGACTGCTTGAAATGTCTGATGTTATTTGCTTTTCTTTATGTTATATATGGGAAAATAGTGATGACGTGAAATGAAGACAATGACTGCCTTTGCCAATATTCTTAAAAATGGAAATATAAAGTCAACATGCTATTCTAGAAAATAAGACGTATTTTGATGACTGATTTCAGGTTTTGAAGATTTCATGGAAGTATGATACACATATATACATGATACATATATATATATACATATATGAGTTTAATTAACAGTCACAGTTAACTTTCACAAATTTTACATAACTATGTAAAAGGCATCAAGATCACAAAACGGAACATAACCAAGATATGATACCTCCATGACTTCTCGTCACTGACTCCCTCCTCCAAGGTTAACTATCATCCTGACTTTAAACAAAATACATTTTTTTTAACTTTATGTTAATGAAATCATATAGTATGTAATCTTTTGTGTCTGTCTTTTTCACTAAATATCATGTGAATGGGACGTCTTTATTATTGTCATTGCTGTGTAGTATTCCATTGTTTGCATATAGTACAATTTATTTTTCTATTCTATTGTTGATACACACTTGAGTAATTTCTAGTTTTCGGCTAGTGTAAATAGTTCTACTATGAACATATATGTATTTCTGTTAGCTATACACCCCAGAGTGAAATATCTGCATCATAGAATACACATATGTTTAACTTTATTATACACAGTAGACAATTTTCAAAGAGGTTGTATCAATTTGTGAACCTACAAGTAATGTATGAGAGTTCTGGTTTCTTCACATGCCTACTAACACTTGCCATTACATCATTATTTTTATTATTAATATTTAAACTTCAGCCATCTGGCAGTGTATAGTAGAATGGGGTTGTTCTTATTTGCATTTATCTGATGATTAATAGAGCTAATAAAGCACCTTTTTATATGTTTACAGGCCATTTGGGTATTTTTTTGTGACATCTTTTTTCAAATTTTCCTCCCATTTTTTATTAGATACAATGTTCTTTTCATGCAGATTTGTAGAAGGTTTTTATCCTGTGTTTGATTTTTTGTAAATATTTTCCCTACCTGTGATTTTCCTTTCTGTTCTCTCTTAATGGTATAGTTTGATAAATGGAATTTAAGTTAAAAATAGAAAAATTCTTTAGTTTTTTTTTAGCATTATGGTTAGAATGAGCACTAATTTCCAAAAGCTGCACCTTCAATTACATATTTTGAAAGCTGTCTTTATGAAAGTAATAAGCATTTGGACCCAAAGGCCTATTTTATACACTGAATCTTATGTATGACATGACCTTAGACAAGAAAATTAATTTATCCTTCCCTCAATTTCCTCATTGTAAAATAGGAAAAATGAAAATAGTATCTGTTTCTTGCATTAAATAAAAGGATAAAATAAGATGTATGATGGTGGTGAAATTTCTTTGTAAAAATCAAAGCACAATACAATTATAAAATAATGATAAAGAGGACTATGTGATTTCCTGTTGTAGGCATAATAGTTTCTATGTATCCAAATTTATGCCATGACTGTCAGTCAATGTTCAGCTTGCAATATTTGCAGTAACATTAATAACTGGAATAAAATACATTTAATCACTATACCTTGGTTCTATTTGGTATAATCCCAATAAACTTAAATTTCATAGTTGTCTAATTATTCTTGTTTGGAGCCCACCACTTACAACATGTATCTTAGGTCATATCAATTCATACATTGCCCATAGCCATATGCAGTATAAAATAATTCATCCATAAAGTATTTTCACCTTAAGAAATCATATTTTTTCAAATATTTTAATATAACAAATGAAAAGCCCAGAACTTGATGACTTCCCAGCTGAATACTACAAACACTTAAAGAACTCCTTCACAAACTCTTCCAAAAAAATCAAAGAAAAGGGAAAATTTTCAAATTATTTTTATAAGACCAACATTATTACCCTGGTACTAAAGCTGGACAAGGACACTACAAGAAAAGAAAATTACGGTCAATATCCCTGATGAACAGAGACGTAAAAATCTTCTACAAAATACTAGCAAACCAAATGGAACAACATATTAAAAGGATAATTCACCATGATCAAGTGGAATTTATCCCTGGAACGCAAAAATGGTTCAAATACACAAATCAATACATGTGATACATCACATTAACAGAATAAAGGACAAAAGCCATATCATCACCTCATTACATGCAGAAAAAACATTTGACAATATCTTATATCATTTCCTCAAGAAATTAAGTATAGAAAGCATGTACCTCAGCACAATAAGAACAATATATAATAAGCTCACATCTAACATTATACTTAATAGCAAAAATTTGAAACACTTTCTTCTAAGATATGAAACAAGACAAGGCTACTCACTCTTACCACTTCTACTTAACATGGTATTAGAAGTCCTTGCCAGAGCAATTAAGTGAGAGAAGAAAATATCAGGAAAGGAAAAACTTAAATCATCATTATTTGCTGATGACATAATCTTATATATAGAAAATCAAAAAGATTTAACCAAAAAACTGTCAGAACTAATATGGTAATACTGCAGGATACAAAATCAACACACAAAACCCAGTAGCATTTCTATACGCAAAGTTTTCAAAAAAGAAATCAAGAGAAGGCCAGGCGCAGTGGTTCATGTCTGTAATTCCTGCACTTTGGGTGACCGAGGCAGGAGGATAACTTCAGACCAGGAGTTCAAGACCAGCCTGGGCTGCATAGTGATACCTCATTTCCACCAAAAAAAAAAAAAAAAATGAACTCAATAGAACAATCTGATTTATAATAGCTAAAATTATTAAAATACTTAGAAATAAATTTAGCTAAAGTGGTGAAAGACCTTTACACTGAAGACTATAAAACATTAATGAATGAAATTGAAGATGACACAAATAAATGGAAAGATGTCTCATACTCATGGATTAAGAAAAACATTGTTAAAATGTCCACACTGCCCAAATGATCTATAAATTCAATATAATTGCTATCAAAATTCTAATGTTATTTTTCATAGAAATACCAAAAGCAATCCTAAAATTCTCATGGGACCACCAAAAACCCAGACTAGCCAAGGAAATCATGAGCAAAAAGAACAAAACTCAAAGTGTTATATTACCTGATTTCAAACTCTACTGCAAAACTATAGTATTTAAACAGCATGATTCTGGCATCAAATAAATACATTGACCAATGGAACAGAATAGAGGCCCCAGAAATAAACCCATGGATGTATAGTCAATTGATTTTTGACAAAGGTGCCAAGAATTTATAATGCAAAAAGATCAGTATCCTCAATAAATGGGAGCTCTGGCTATCCACATGGAGAGGAATGAAATTGGACTCTTACACCACATATAAAAATCCACCAAAATGGTCTTAAACATAAGACCTGATACTATAAAACTACTAGAAGAAAACATAGGTGAAAAACTACACATTGGTCTGGGTAATTAATTTTAGATTTGACCCTTAAAGTATATGCAAAAATAGAGAAGTGGAATTACATAAAAATAAAAAGTTTCTGCCTGAGAAAGGAAACAAATAACAGTGTGAAGAGACAACCTTTGGTTTGGGAGAAAATATTTGCAAGCCATACATTTGATAAGGGGGTCAATAGCTAAAATATATGAGGAACTCAAACAACTCTATAGAAAACAAAAATAATTCAAGTAAAAAGAAGGCAAGAAACCTGAATAGAGATTTCTTAAAAGAAGACATGCAAATGGTCAAAGTATATATAACATAATGCTCAATATATCACTAATCATTAGGGAAATGCAAATTAACAACACAATGAAATATCACCTCACATCTATCTGAAGGGCTTATATAAAAAAGGCTGACAAGTGTTGACAAGGATATGGAATAAAGAAAACCTTTGTGCACTGTTGGCAGGAATAAAACTTAATGCAGCTGTTATGGAAATCTGTATGGAGGTTTCTCAAAAAAACTAAAAATAAACTTACCATAATATCCAGCAATCCCTTTTCTGGGTATTTTTCCAAAAGATTTGAAATCATTATGCCAAAGAGATGGTGGTATTCTCATGTTCATTGCAGCACTATTCATAAGAGCCAAGTTATGAAATCAACCTATCAATAGATGAACAGATAAAAGGTAGTATGTACAATGTCTAACATCTAGTAAAAAATTTCCAGACATACAAAGAAACAGGAAAATATTATACAAAATGAGGCAAAAAATCAATAAATTGAAACACATCTAAATTTGACACAGATGATAGAATTTGTAGGCAAGGACATTTACACAACCCTACAACTACGTTCCATATCTTTAAGGAGTCAGAGGAAAGTTTGAGCATGTTACACAGAGACGTGGAAGACATTATGTATATAGTGTGTGTGTGTGTATATATATCTATATCTCTGTGTGTGTGTGTGTATATATATATTATACAGTGAAAGTAGATCAGTAGGAACCTGGTGGTGGCAGGAAGACAGCACTAGGGCTGTGAGGACAAGCCAGAAGGAGTTTATAAAGCATCATGAGAAAACCTTTGGGTGATGGAAACGTTATCTTCCCTGTGGTAATGGTTTCAGAGTTGTGTACATAAATCAAATTATCAAATGATACTTCTTAAATATGTATGCTATATCAATTATAACTCAATAAAGCTTTAAAATATAAAAGAGATAAATTCAGAAAGACTTAGAAACTAATTTCAAGAAGAAAAAGGAATTTGCCTTTATTGCTAAGCTTCTCATGCAATTATATAAATGATGTATAGGGAATGATATAGGAGCATAGTTTAGAGAGGAATGAGAGTTTACTAAATATATTGAACGAGAGGTTATATGGAGCATTCAGAAGGAGATGACTTGTGGGAAGCTTGGTGGTATATTTTTAAAGCAGAAGAATATTGTGGTATAAAATGTATTTGAAGGTCAATACGGCAGCCAGCAGAGGACACCATAGTATTGATGAAGCCATAGCCTTTTGGGGAATAATGTAAATTAGCATGAAAAAGAGGAAGGATAGTCCTCTGAATAAATTCCTATCAAAAGGAAGATTAACAAAAAGAAGGCTAGTAAAGAAAGACAAGAAATTTTTACAGAGGCAAAAAAGTGGGACAGATTAAAGTAACACAAGTCTTAAGATAAAAATGCAGCATACTCTCAAGGGAGGAAAGGAAGTTGAGAGCACATGTGAAAGAATGACAAAAAACAAAAACATTTCTCTGAGAATTGAGGAAGTGACGGGTGCACAGATAATTTTTAGATTTTGGAATGGTAAGTTCAGGGAATTTATACCTGTTCATTTAAATATACTTAGTGTAATTTTAGAAAGCAAGATCAAAAGCAAAAGTGAAGGATGATAGTCTACATTCAACTAGTGTAATAAATATAACACATATCACACAATTATATGACAGACATGTAGCTCATTTAATCAAAAAATTACGAGTGCCTCAAGGAGTTGTCTATCTTATAAATCCAAAGTAAATAAAATTATTTCCAATCATTTCTTTTGAACTATTGTAAAGAGTTTCATTTGCCAAATTAGAAGTTAGAGTGTATAGTAATGAAATTATATACGAAGTATTCAACTCAAAATAGATTTTCTTTGCATCTTGGTTTAGATTCCTTGACTAAATTTGGATAGTAACCTGAGTGAGATAAGAGCTAAAAAAAAAAAAAGGTGCAGAGTGTCTGCAGAAGTTAATAGGGGATCGTAGAGAAATCTAAGGTGGTTATATTAGGACATGACTCATTACTGTCATAGGAAAAATGAAATTTTTTGCCAATCTAAGACAAACGCGTTCACTTATATTTCAGGAGCAGAGACTTAACTGTTTTCTCATTAACATAAGTCATCTCTTATTTTAATTGAAAACTTCAGTTTAGCTTCAGTTTAGCTGATATGAGAAGAGATGACTCTTGGGAAGTATAATTAATTTTAATTAAAAATAAGTCACATAATTAATCTTTGATTCACTTTTCCTTGTTTTACATTGATTTTTGGAATAGGTATGGCTGATTACCTGCATTTTCTAAATAATAGAAATAGCTAATAATTATTATTCATCATTTTCTTCACATCATTGACTATCATAACTAAGAATTCATGGAGTAGAAAACCAAACTGACCAAACTGATCCAGCCTTTCTCTTATACAATTCTCATCTTGTATGTGACAATGATGGCAGGCAATTGGGTCTTTTTTTGTGTTTGATGTAAAGTAATATTGATTTGTTTCTTTATTTCATTATTCTAATGCTAGCCTCCAGCTATTGATTGGTGTCAGCAAAGTCTTGGTATATAGAAAGAAAAAAAATTAGCAAGCTGAATACAAACAAATGTCCATCCAAGGTCTACAGATGAGAAATATACCAAAAATAAAACAACAAAAGTAGCTAAAATTTGAACAGTTAGGCTTTGCCCAGTACTATGCTAAGCACTTTCTACTTAATAATAAAGATATTATATAAACTCAGTATTATGAATATCTATAATTTATAGATTAAGTTATAGAGAATCAGTAGATAACTGATCCAAGACCACACAGAGCAAAAGTAGTAAAAGTAAGACTTGTACCCAGCTAAGTACATGCTCTTAAAAATAACATGATAGCTTTTCACTTTATGAGATCAGGATTGAAAAAAAACAAATAAACATTATCCTCACATATAAGTTCCAGCCTGCACATGTGCAAATTGAGTGTGGGTATTTCTATTGTAAGATGATTTTTGCCATAAACAAGCATTCTCTGATGACAATCATTTTCTCTTTCACAAACTTTGAAAAGCTGTTATACAGCTAATGATAAAAAGCCAGTAGTTAGGGTAATTTTAAACTTTTGGGGTTGAACAGACTTGGAATATTGCTCTTAGCAGGATTTTATCTCAGGACTCTTATGTAATTTAACCTCTTTGAACCTTATTTTTCATCTGTAAAATCGAGATAATAATATTACATATCTCATTATTGTGAAGATTCATTGAGAAAATGCATGGGAAATGGTTCATAAAGTGACTAGAATATAGTACACCTGAAATAATGTAACTGATCTTTTCATTACCAACACCACCATCACCAACATCATCATCATTATCATTGTCATCAATTATCATCATTATTTAGAATTGTGTAAACCCATCTTTTCAGGAAGATAGATATTATGGATGTTTAATATATCAATATAGGCTAACAACAGATGCCTCATTCTCAACCTTGCTTGAATGCACAGGGTGACTCAGAGATTTTTTATGCTCTAACTAAATAGCAAAATGGAAAGGGCAAATTTACTATAGTTACCTGATTTTGAAGTGTGATTTGGGCGTAAAACAGATACTGAAAATCACCAACAGGTAATAAACTCTTCTGAAGTCATCTCTATTACTTGAGGAAAGAAAAGGAATATTGTTAAATTTTTGAATTAGAGCAACTTTATAGTGATTTCTGTATCTCATTATCAAGTTCCTTGATTTGGTTGAGATCATGTTAAAAAAGACTGAATCGGTAAAATCAAACAGTTTTTAGAGATAAATATTTTTCATAATCCTCTGCACTGTGGTTGATATATTAATTATACAACATGTCCATAGAAATAGAAACCAATGGCCTAACTACCTACCTGGAGCTTCTCAATTATAAATATTTTCAAATGTTACTTTAACTGAACTACTGAAAGTATTGACTTGAATGTGTATATGTGAACATATGTATATAAAATATAGTTTGTGTATCTATATACACATATATATGCAGTTAATGTTTTGCATTAGAATGTGATTTCATGCCATTAATTTGATTGGATGACTTCAAGCCATGCATTTCATAAACCAAGCACATGAGGGCACATGGCACTAAGCAATAGCATTCTTTTGTAGCAAGTTCTTTGACCAACGAGATTTCATTACCTCAAAGGTAAAAATGAAATAAAATATTGGAAATGGAGATTATTCCTTCAAATAGCAAATGAAGTCTAAAGAAAAACTATCTGTTCTGTTGACTAAAACTTATTGGTATTTAGTACCACTTGTGTAGGATAGGAAAAAAAAAACATTTACAGAGCTCTTATCTATACATATACTCATCTCCTTTTCAGACTGTTACAACTAGTACTAGACAGAAATTCTATGACTTTCTGACATTGTGCTTAATTGAGGTCAGAAGAAAACAACAGCATTTAATTGTTGGGTTCAGATAAAAGATAGAAGAATTTATTAGCATATTTTAATAATTTAAATTAAATTTTGTCATTTCAAGATGTCTAGTATCAGAAATCTTAGATGTAGTAAAAGTTCAATAAAGACATTGAAATAAAAACAATTAAATTATATTATGTTGAATTAAATTACATTTTGGCACTTAATTTTTTAAAAAAAATTTAAGATAGGGCATTCACTTTCTGAAAATAAAAATGAAGGAAGATACCCAAGGTATAAGATTCAAACTTTGTTAACATGTTGGAAACTGCTAGTAGTATTTATATTAAAAATATTTTAAGGGTATGAAAAAATTCAAAAGACATACACATGCAAAAATGATTCCTGTGTATTGTTTGTTACTATATAAGCCGACAGAGTAGCTATAAATAGCTTAACTATAGATTGGACATTTGATATTTTGTTTTCTGCAAGGGTAAAACATGTAGATTATATTGCCTAGAGATTGTTTTATGTTTTTTTCAAATGCGTTTAAGCCATTTTGTTTTGGAACAATAGTTAAATCAGATTACTTTCCATCAGTTGTGTCACATATATCTAATTCTTTCCACCCTAATATAATCCCCTGTCTGTGAGTTTTGGCAGAATCACTGACTTCCTTCTAGCAAACAGAATATGACAAAGGTGATGGAACATTACTCCTTTGATTATATTATATTAATAAGGTGTAATCTTGTCATCTCACTAGTCTAACATATTTTTATTTTTGGTGATTTTGAAGAAGCAAGGTGCAATGAATTCTAAAGCTGCAAGAAAAGGAATCCTGCCAATAACCTGAGTGAGCTTGAAAGTACTCCTCTTTCTCCAGTGGAGCCTTCAGATGAACTCAGCCCTGGTCAAATCCCTTACTGTGGTCTCACAATGGATCCATATAAACTCTTCCAGGACTTCTGACTCACTGAAACCATGAAATAATAAGTGTGTATTTTTTAATGCAGTTTGTGGTAATTTTTAAAATAGCATAGAGAATTAATACAACTTGTTTATCAATGGTATGTTTACCAACAACACTGTCCTTTTGTTCCTTCCACATAACAAGCCTGTGTGCTTGTCGTGCTTTTTAACCCCACTCTGCCAATACTTACCACTCCCACATGTGCTAAGTCATTACCTATTCACATTATTCTACTTTTTATTTTCTTCATTGTCCTGACAGATTTGAAATTAATTGACTTTAAAACTTATTATCTGACTCTCAGGCGACTGTAATCCCTATGTTTTCCCGGAATTCTGCTATATCCCCAGAACCTTACATACAGCCGTGAAGGGCAGGAGCTCAATGCTACTCATCCTAGAGTGAACTTTACATCTGCATGATTCCAACCAACTGTCTTGTGTATCTCACTCATATAATTGGCATTTGTTGTTGAACATTTTTTCTAGCAAAATAATGTGTTATATCTATCCACGAGTTGCAAATTATTATGTATTAAGGCAAGATAAAATGGCATCAATTAGCAGAGCATGTAATCATAATAGGTGCAGCATTATTAAAGAAAATATTGCTTTATGTATAAAAAATTACCAAATGAAGAGCTACACAAAGACTTCAGAATTCTATTGCTCTATGAAACAAATTCCTGATGATCAAATTTTGGGGACATAAATCTATAAATAGATTTTCTCAAAGATCATGAGGCCTAAACTATATATAATATTACCCACCAATATATAAAGTAGATCATCTCTCAGAACCCCTTATATACATACAAATCTGGAATAACTTGTTCCATTAATTTTGGGAGAAATTTTTAATTTTTTAAATGTGGAACTACAAAAGAGATATATACATTTTAAATAGAAAACATATATAATCATAACATAATGATTCCACAGAAATTAACCCATACAATTGGGCTGAAATGAGAAGTTACATTCTCTTAAGATTTGGAGGAAACCTTTCTAACAGATGAAATAAAAAATATTTTTTAAAAATGAACACCTTAAATAACAACTTGTTAGTGTGGAGCTAATGTGGTTAAGGTAGAGGTATTGCTCTGATAAAATCTAGAGTTACTTTAAGCAATCCGTGACTAGGAATTCATGACAAAAATGTCCAGCAATGTCAAAGAAAACCAGAGAAGTCCACATTCTGAAGTGAGGTAATTGATATAAGAAATATAGGTTCCTAGTACATAGCTGGAATTCTATAAATATTTGTTAAATAAATAAATTATCCTTTAATATATTAATGTCATTACTTGGCTCAAATTTTAAACTTTTTAAGCCATATACAAATATTAAATAAATGGTTAAAAATGTTTAGTTAAATTATTAGAAATTTAATTTTCCCATGTAGGTTTTCAGGAGATAGATATTATTGGGAAATTGGCATAAACCCCCAACAGTTGAGTTTAATATGAATATCACTATAAAATAACGATGTGCCTGATACTGTATTAAGTTCCTGTGCTTTTAGCTAGTATGGGCCAGACCTCAATTTTAATCATCTCTGATCCATTATCATTAATAGTACTTATTGACCTAAAAAATATGAGGAATAGACTCTGTTTCATTTTTGCGAGATATATCACCATCTCAGACCTCTGTCTGTAGTTCCAAGTGATCTTCCACTTGGAGCTGTGTCTGGAGGCTGTTTAGACTACTGAATACACATATGCATACATACATGCACTCATATATATGTGTATACATATACAATAAGATGTATATGTATGTGTATATATCTATACACAGACACACATATATATGCACACACACATATACTTAGGAAATAAAGAATAAAATCAGTACAATTCTGGGTAAGCAATGACTATAATTTACTCATGAAAATTTCATAATCTAGCTGATCTGTCTACTAATCTATTTAATGATGAAGAGAAATCAACTTTTGTTTTGAGGAAACAAACAGGAAGTTAAATATAATTCCTTAAAAATGAAACTATTTTTAGTTAATACAAGCTTACCTTTTACTTTCCTTTAAATTGACTGGAACAAATGTAAAGCATTACAACCGTACATACCAAATACTTTTAATTCTATTCTTTAAAATGACTTGCCAAAAATGCAAGATGCTCATATTGATCGTATGTCTGCTTCATCCCACCACATGAAAAAGTATAATCATAGTGGATAAAATGCAATTTAGTTTTTAACAAATGGACAGTGTATTATATAATATTGTATAAAATTGATATACATTTGTTTTGATGTGTTTGATATAAATATTACTGTGTTATCAAATATGTATATATTTGCTATGTAATATATGTTAAGAGTATGAATTTGAGTTCTTCCTAGTCTCTGTTGATTTTGACATGAGAAAATTAATTGCCTTACTAACCTCAATCTCTTTATCTTTAAAATACAGAAACTTAGTGTATCTACCTTATAGAGTTGTTATGAGAATCAAATGGTTAAATAACTTAAATGGGAGGAATATAAATGTTATATATTTATAGATTACTATTATTAGTCCATTGTCAGCCTATTGGCAGCATACAGCTAAACATTGGATGATTTAAAGTCATGAATATTTAGATAGAACATATTAAATAAAATTTTAAAGAAGCGTTTTATTTTGCTTAATTTCTAATGCCATGTGTTACAATGCTTACCTTTAAAAAATAAGCCCCGAGGGCAAGGAATGTATACTAAAAATTTAATTCTGTGTCAATGTTACCCAATTGTAAATAAGCCCACATTTTTCCTCTGAAGGGAAACAACATTTTCCCAGTGGCAGAAAGACCCTTCCCTTACCTGCCAAACGCTGCTTCTCTGCCCCCATTATTCCTTTAACTTCTAAAGGTAAGTTTGGAGACTATGTGTGTTATTATGTGCTTCTGTTCTCTGAGTTACAACATATGCTTGCCTGAGGAGGTTTGCAAACCTTGGTTAATATTAATGAAATGA
Organism: Eulemur rufifrons; assembly: GCF_041146395.1. Taxonomy (NCBI): domain Eukaryota; kingdom Metazoa; phylum Chordata; class Mammalia; order Primates; family Lemuridae; genus Eulemur; species Eulemur rufifrons. Next base: position 30,277,462 of record NC_090997.1, on the reverse strand, counting down.
TTTGGGGCATAAGCAGTCCAGAGAACAAATCTTGTTTTCATGGGCTGTTCTACATCTTCTCATTAAATATGGGGAAACTTCATCTCACATTCAATTACAGATGCTTAAATAATATTTTTTTCCTCTGGCAAACTAAGCTTTTTAAGCGTTCAAGAGGGAAAATAAAAGTCATCTTTTCTTGCTAAGTAGAATTCACTTCTCATGTTCAGGCACAAAATGCTGTCAACCATCAGTAAGTGTGTAAGTGACTCACTGGTCAGGGAGCTGCCACAAGGCTCTTTCGAGAAATGATAAATGATTTAAAACTCATGATCTGAAATAAAACTTGGATCCCTAAGGGTTATTGGAGGGTTTATCTGTAACAGCTCACAGAAAGCAATATACTGTTGGTTATGCACTCTTCGAGCAGGCTTATTCTAGGATCTAAGCTACCCCTGGGTTTTATACATTAAATTATTACCTCTTTGGGGAACCAGATATCTATTTAGAGTCATAAAGATGCCATTAATAAGACAGTATCCAGGGTTGTGGTTAGTAAGCTACTGTCTCTGTGAACTCACAAGTTTTTCAATCTCAAATGAACTCTGACAAAATCTGGGCGATTATTTTATTCATCTTTTTTGCCTTCCCGAACACATTCCCCACAAAAGCTATCCAAAGCCCTTTATCACTTACCTAATACACCCAAACTTACCTTTATTAGCAGATGAAGGCTGTTTCTCAGGTTCCCAAACACATTGTATTATTCTACTTTTCTGGAGGATTAGTGAAGGAAGGGAAGAAATTAACATTTGGTGAAAGTCTACTTGTATAATGTTCAAAATAACCATGGGTATTAGTATCATCCTCCCATGTTATGGCTGAGAATATCTGGCCTAAAGTAATCAAGTGGCTAGTTGAAGATCACCCACTTCTAGTGAATGACAAGAGTAAGAATTCTAGCTCAGGTCTGTATAATGCCAATGTCTAGGCTGTTTTCCAAAACGCACAGCTTATTCTTAGCAAGGCTAAGCATCTTTCTACCTGTGTGCTGAATCCTTTCTTTCTGCCTTCTCTAAGGCCTATTTTGTCCTGTTACTACTTTTCCTGCCCACATTTACAAACCTTTTCTCAAGTGACTATTTTAAAGGTAAACTTACTCTTGCCTTGCACAGAGAAAACACAACAAACAAAAACTAACTTCCGTCATTCTATACTTTTACAACAATCCCATCTGTTTCTTCACTGCCAAGTTATTTGAAAGAATAATCTATACTCATGGCATCCACTGTCTCAGAAACCACATTCTTTTTAGTACCTTGTTATCTGGCTTCCACTTCCACTTCTTTTATAAAATGTTCTTCACGAGGTCATCAAGTTTTCTGAATTTACTTGTTTAAATGTTTCCCTGCGCTTCTTGAAGCATTCTTGTTTTTTGGCTTCTTGTACAGCATGTTTTGTTTGTTTTATAAAAATAATACCTACAATACATTGTGTGCTAGTGACTGCTCAAATCTCTACTTCTATCTAGTCCTAATGACGATCCTGCACATTAGAATTTATTCACTTTTACAGATCAAGAAAATGAGGCTCAGAGAGCTTGTGTAAGTTCCCTAAGGTAACACAGTAATTGGAAACATCTGAACGTGATCCCATAACTGCTTTGCTCCAAAGTGTCTTCTTTACTGACTTTTGTTTGTATTTTATATTCCTTATATTTCCTGTGCTCCCATGGAAGTTTTTTCTCTCTTTGCATTGGGTTCTATTCTTTGAAAGTACCATCTTCTATTATATTATTAATATATTACATCAACTACCTTCACTAGGTAGACTGACTTAAATCTGAACTCCATTGTCTCATCTCCTCTATACCATTCTTTCCTTCTCTCCATATATTCCCACCCAACAAGCTTCACTCTCTTAATGCTGCTAGTTGTGCTCAAAACTCCCAGTTATTTAGTCTTGGAAAATAATGCATTCTGACTTTTTCACACTTCAGATATCTTTTGTCAATTCTACTTCATGACTATTTCTCCTAAACAATGTCTCTTTTCCACTGGTAATGTTATAAAATGGACCAAGACCTCATTGTTTTTGCTCAGGCTATATTAATAGCCCATTAAAAGGCCATTTTGAGTCTTGTACAGAATTTTAAATAAATCTTCTGATAATTTCATCTTGCTTCATGATATTTTCTTGCTTATGAATCTCCATGAGATTTATGCTTAACTCTTATGTCTGGCAAACAATTCCTTTCAAGATGGAACCCAAACTTCTCTAACATAGCTATCCCACCATTATGCAATCTGGTTCAAGTCAAAGGGAATTAAAGAAACTAGAATTACTCACTTATATAATTTTGTGCTTTTAGGAACCAAAATCACTTGTCTTTCATACCTATTATTATAAATCTTATTGATAAATTAGAATATACACAATTTGAAATCAAGGACTAAGTTGTGTGTGTATGTGTTACCACAATGCATCATATTTATTTTTAAAACACCAGACATGCTGTATTTTTAAAATTTGTTACTTTTTAGAATTATATATTTTCTAAAATATTTTGAAGTTTGGAAGATTAGGGAATAGAAGAACTCTCTCTCTCTCTGTAATACATGTATATACATATTATGCACAGTTACACACACATGCACATATATACACATGCCAAATATATATTACATATATGTATATATGTGTATCTATGCATACACATGCATATGCATAATATATATAAATATACAATACAATTAGCTAATCATGTGTTTAGATTTGGGAGTAGTTTTAAAACTAAAGTCAATTTATTTTTAACTAATTGACTTACTTATTTGGGTGCCTTTTTCCAGAGGAAAAGACACACTTTGATCACTTTTCAACAGGCATTTATGTTCTCCATTTAAAAAATCATGCCTTTTCTATGTATCTAAGTTTTGATATATATATACTATATATGCTGTATATAACTAGAATAGAATAGTGTGAAAATGAGGGGGAAGGAGGAAGAACCATTAAGCAAAGTTCTTTTGTTTTAAAATGTTGCTTTTTGATATTTTGTTTGTATTCTGTATTTAATTTATTATGTGTCTTTTCTAATCGTCTGTTTTTCCCTTGTGCATCTATAAATATATATATATATATATACACACACACAAGTATAAATGTAAAGATTAAAACAAATTATTAAGAGAATCCTGTATTTAGTGCCACTTATCCAGGTATAGGAAAAATAATAATTGGAGAGCTAAAGTACTTGCTACTAAACACTTCCTTCTAATGGTATTAAACATATACCTTAAATATATCCATTTGAGGGGAAATCAAATTTTTGGCTTTAAAAGTTAAGAATATAAAGTTAAATGATACAGAAAATGTAAAGTTAACATAAATTCATCTGTGACAGAAACAATGAAACTTACCAAATAGTGGATTTACTCCCCTGTATTTCCCATTGCTCCTTGCAGAGTCATCTGACTGTTCTGACCAATAAAATTGGAGAATGATGCATGCCATTTACAGGTTGAAGCAGTCAAAAGCACATATACAATTCTCCAGTCTTCATTTCTTCTTCTGTGGCAATCAAAGAGGTCACATATTCCAGGACATGCAGTCATAGATGTTGGTAATTCTCTCTCTTTGAACCTGTAAGAAACTAAAGTAAGTACAAACCTCTTCCACAGCTCCACACAATCACCACATTAGTATGTATTATAAGCAAAAATAAATGTTTGTTTTGATAAGCCACAGAAATTTAAGGGGTTAATTTGTTAGTGCAATATAACATTGCTATACTGGCAAATATAATGCCAATGTCAATTTGCAATGCCTTTATTATGCATGATTTCTTAAAACTAATATTGTCCCTTTATCAAGATACTGTCTATCATTATCACTCAGAAAATAGTCCTTACATAGAAATAACATCATTCAGAAGGTAATTTGAATAGTAAATCAAGCTCCAAAGAGAATTTTATTTATTTAAACTCTTTATTTTGGATAATGACTGGTAATTTTCAAGGTTTAAACACTTTAATCATTTAATACTACCATAAACTAAAATCATATCACAGAATCCATTTAAAAACAATCTGTTGTATTTTCTTCCACTTTATATGTAGTATAACTATTAAAAGAATGCACACAGGCAATAACAGGCCCAAAGGGACTATGATAATTTATCAAATAAATGATCCTGGAACAAAAAGTATCTACTTGACTTAAAGCCAGTGCAATAGAAAATACCAAAAGATAGAGGTAGACATATGTTTTATTACATTTTATTATAAAACTATGTATAAGTTGCAAAAAAAAAATGTCTATTTACAGGCAGCCTCATTGGGAGATATTGTTGGAGAATAATATTTATTTATTTATAAATGTTCGGTGTACATATTTTTGTAATTCACATTTCTAATAGTTTCAACTTTATTTATGTATTTCAGTGGCCTTATTTCATTTGGGGACCAGTGCAGTATCTGATACCTCTTCCTAATGTGGGGCAATAGCCATTCTGTAAGTACTGTGAAAGGCAGGGTTCTTGCTTCCACTATAGACTGGAAGAATGTATAGGGCTATCTCTAACCTTTGGCCCTTGGAATGTGGCTAGTTAACTAAACTGAGTCAATTCTTTGCTGCTATCTGCAACTTTAACTCTGATGTCAGTTACATAAGAATAGGGGTAGATTAGAATTTATTACAACAATAGGTGGCTGGACCACCACATATTCATGCTGTGGTGGTTCTGGTACAAGTAGAGTTCTCCAGTTTTCTGAATATTCTGAGTTCCTTCTTGTAGACTTTCAATAATTTCCTTTTATGGTCCCAGACATCTACATCAGTTTCTGTTGTTTGAAACCAAGAACACTGACTATCACCCATACAAATTCATCTTTGCAGAAGATTATAATGTACCTTCTACATACTTGTCTATGGATATATACTGCCAAACACTTCCACAAAAATAAAATATATTACATTTTTCTGCTATAAGTCTTAGGAAAGAGCTGAAAAGTAACATAATCATCCAACAGATGCTATCGAGAATTAAAGAAACACTTTGTAAACATTATAACAGAATGAAGTCTGTTCATTGGTTCTTAAGTGAAATTAGTCCATTGAATTTTAATGACTGTTTAATTCCAGATATTTTTCATCTCAGGTAAGTGCATACATTTAAATTAATAAATTGTACATATTAGAATTTACATTTGAAAACACAAAAAATTTAATTTATTCCATGGGGAAAAATGATGGCCATAGTATCTATCAGCTCTATCCATAAATAGACCTGACATAAGGCATATAATAAGCAGATCCTTTTTTATGTTGATAAAAAAGCAAAAATGTTTTATGTTTCAAATTACACTATCTAACAATAATGAATTATATTCTATACTGTCACAACACAAGGTCAAAATTTTGATATAATCAATTTTCTTTAGACATTAAATGAAATATCCACTCTAATGTCTGTCAGAGAGATTCTGAAATTATTTTTCAAACCCTTGGGTAACATGATTAGGTTTTACTGTAAACTCTCCAACTGAAAAGTAATGTCATGTTTAATATAGTTTCTTGTTAACTATGATTAATTTGGAACTGCTTTTGGGTATATCCTTTAAGATTACCCTATCTTACCTAAAAAAAGGGTGTATTAAACAAATAGGGAATTTAAAAAGACATGATTGTTTCTTCAGTGTTATGTTACCTTGATTCTGAGTACAAATTCCCATCACATTCAACTTAGAAAGAAGTTATGAAGAATAGTCTGATGTTTTTTACTAAGTAGTGAGTCACAGTTATTCAGAGGATTGATGAGGATACTCAAGATTAATTTCCTGTTGTGAAAACTGCCTTTCCTTACTGGTGCTAACCTAGCATCTTTATGGGCAGCCCTGCCTAGTCCAGAAATCACTAGAAACCCAGTGTGAATGAATTCAGGAATCCTTTAGTAATAAGTAGGACATATGATAGTTCTGTTTTGCTAGGCTAAGCATGTAAAGATAGGCCTTCCCTTCATCCAAATAGCAGCCATCTCTCTCATTTTTATCTTAATCAGGTTCTTAATGCATATGACCATTCTGAAGAACTTCATTCTTCAACTCCAGTTATCCATTGGCACTCCTGGAAAGCAAATGAAAAAACCCTCCTCTCTCTCTCCTTAATCTCAATCTGTACTAATATTCATAGGCTGGATTCTTGAATCAATCTGAGAAGAGTTGACACATACACCTTCCTTGGAAATTTGAATTCATTTGACTATAATTTTTTGTGTCTGTCCTTTCTGTCCTCAGACCCTTTCAAAGTTGACAATGTACAGCCTCATGTCTGAGTGCCATGTCAATTTCTGGAGGAAGCTAGTCTTCCTTTACTGACAGGTCATACTCATGTTTTCATTAATACCCTCTCTCCCACAAAAGATTGACTATTCTTGTTCAGGCAAACTTAAGTCTGTTATTCTGCATTGGAAATACTTTGCTCTTGCTCACCTCTTGATGTAAATTTTTCTTGATGTAAAGAATTCTTCAGTGAATTCTTTAAGAATTGGAATTAGTGAAGTAGTTGGAAAAATAAGTCGGAGAGGGACATGGTGCTTTCTTTATCTCAGGTTGTTTAAAATTCTTGGTTCTTTGAAATTATTCTCATTGGACTTATTTTCCAAAAGTTATTCATCTTTGCACTCCCTGCTAAGCCTCTTCAAGTTTTTCACACTTTTTATCTTATTTCTGAATTCTCTATTTCTACTTCTGCTGTAGGAATCTTATTTTTTGGTAATCTGCTTCAAAATAAAGAGAATATTTAAATATAAATAAATATTTCACATGTATTTTAGAGCTTTTATGTGGCTATGACTAACTTGGCAAAATATGACTGAAAAGAAAAATAGAATAATCTTAATATGCTAAACTCATATTAAGAAACACATATCATATACAACCTATCATATGACCCACATCATTCTATAGGTAATAAGAGATAAAACAACACAGTGCTTGATTTCAAGATGTTTCCAGGTATTACACCATTTTTAAACATTCAGTTGTTGAAAGAAATTATAATAAATAAAATAATCCAATGGTAGTCTTCCTTGTGTATTATTGCATTTTATTTACATCACTGTGTTTTACCTGTACATCCTTTTCTTTCTGTCTTTTTCAAACTTTACAGATTGAGAATTTTGTTAGCATCTTTATAATCACCATTAATAATGAACTTCCATTTCAGAAAATGCAAAAGTATAAGCATTTATAGACTTTGATTCATGATATTCACAATTAATTTTAAAGCTCAGTGATCATATCTATGATAGATAGAAAATATAATATAAACATCTGTGCACATAGGAGTGGCTTTTATAGAATATAATAATATTACTCTCTTACAGGTGATAGTTCATTGCTACTCTCTGGGTACAATCCTGCAGAAATTTTCTAGTGTTTACATTACCTTCATATTCTGTGCTCTGGATTATTTGATATAATATTCATTTCCTGGAAATTTCTTTTTATTTTTCTTTTTTGTCACCAGCGCAATCTTTAAGTGTAAGACCAGTAAAGTCGAGTGGTTTAATGGAACAAAGAAAATATATAAATTAAGGATTGCAATAACCACTAGCAAGTGCTCCAAAACTAATCCAATGGTTTATCAACAGTTATTGCAATTTGAAAAATGTGTTTCAGAGGGAAACCTGGCCGGCTACAGATCTCCACGGGATGGCAGTATGTTGGTGTTATCACTATAAAGCATGATATGCTTTTGTAATGAACAACTATTTATCTTAGAAATTTGATTTCCTTAGTGCAGCCAGAGGCAACTAACTCAATGGTAGTTATAAGACATGCATAAAAATCAGAATATTAATTTATTATTTTAACAAATATCTTATAATAAGTATTAACTAGATTGATGATGTTCATTGATTGTATATAGGCAGATATACTAGGCAATTCAAATCACACTCATAAGGTTTCCCAATATGTGTGGAATTTATCAAGGAAAATCATGAAAGGATATTCATGTTTATTACATTTTGTCCACAAAAAGATTGAAACACCAATTTCTACTAATTTCTTTTAGCAGTCCCATCAACTAGATACTTAGTAATATTACTGCTACTGCCCCTACTACCTGCCATTACTACTACTATATTTACTAGCTATACTTTTTTTCCACATGGAAGGATATTTATAGCATAACTCTTGGGTCCCCTCCATGTCTTCTGTCTTTTCATGTACTCTATGCCTATACTAGAGGAATTAGATCTGATTGGAGAGTTCTGAAAGAAAAAAAAATAGGAAGGCTAGATCAACCTTTTCCTCTCTTCTGTCTTTCTCTTGGAAACTGTACCCAGACAACACAAATACTTCTCTGTTTTGCATGCTGTAAACCTTACAGAAGTTAAGCCTCTCATGTGGGGAGGGCTTCCTCGGTCTGGTGCTGCTGATATTGACTGCAAAATTCTGCCTAAATCTAGGACTCAGTATTTTTAATATAACTGTCTGTATATATTAATATAATCCATAATGCTTCAGAATAAGTACAGATTTTCCATATTAAGATGATCATTTCTACATCTGCCTCATTTTGCCTTATTCTTAATTTTTTTCAGCCTTCAATCAGAGAGGATATATATTATTTTGGGGCTCTGCTATAGTCCCCAGTACTTACCACTATTCATAAAATACTTACTAAATACTGAAGTACTTTTCATAGATGAGGTAGCTACTCTTACTACCACCATTTTCTAGATGTACACACTGATGTCTTGAGAAATTAAGAATTTTCTTAATTGTCATAACACATATATTAGCTATCTATGGCTGTGTAACAAATTACTAGAAAACTCAGGAATCTGGCCACACCTTAGCTGTCCTCTGCTTCAGGGTTTTTCAACAGGCTATAATAAAGGTGTTGGCTAAAGGACTATAGTTTCATCTGAAGGCTCAATTAGGGAAGGATCGGCTTCTAAGCTCATTCAGTGGTTATCGGCAATATTCACTTTCTTGCAGACTGCTGTTGACTCAAGGTCAACTTCAGTTCATTTCCACATAGGCCTCTCCGTGGCAGCTTGCTTCATCAAATCATGCAAGTTGAGAAGGCAATAGAGATTGTCTGCTAGCAAGATAGAAGTTTAATTTTCTGTAACCTAACCATGGAAGTGGCATCCCATCACCTTTGCTATACTGTATTGCTTAAATTCAAGCCCCTCAGTCTAGCCTACAATCCAGAGAAGGGGGCTATACAAGGATATGACTAGCATGAGATGGGCATCTTTAGATACCATCTTAGAAGTCTGCCTACCACACTATGATTAAGTGCAAGAGTCAGAATTTGAATACCAGTGTTTTGACTTCAGAGCCCATACTCCTAGCCACGTCAATAGTTAAGAGCAACTTTTGCCCTGTGTAGGGCTGGAGTACATTGTGATTATTTACTTACATAGTCTCCATTTCTAACTTTCTATTTTTAGCAAACCAACATTAAATAAACAGAATGTTATTTATATTTAGATCAGAATCTTTAGGTTTTTGTGAAGGTTTCACTTGGACATCACATTAAGGTGATTTTACTTATATCTGTTAGAGGTACAGTATATACATTTTTATATATTAACTCCCAGATAAAGATCTTATTCCATGTCTATTTAGCCTCCCCAAATCAATTATTTGGAACACAGATTATCTCTAAAGTAAAGTATATTTCTAATGTTAAACAAACACTAATTTTAAATACTAAGAAAGCGATTCCAGATTAAATATAGTGATCAAACTAATCTTTTACTAATATGAGGCAGTTTTATCTTTCCATATATATTTTAAAGTCAAATATATGCCTCAATTATTTATATTACTCTCTAAATTATAATAATTTACTTGAGTATCTGAATAGGTATGCAAGTTGAGTTGTACATAACATTAGAAATAAGAGGAAACTATTGTCTTATAACAGTAATGTTTTAAGTGCTACATTCCTGTAGTCTATTTTTCTTAATATGCACAATATCAACATCATCAGGAAGATTCATAAAATAACCAGAGTCCATTTTCAGAAGTATTAGAATTTTGCCAGTGGATAGGAATTAAATATTTCTCACTGAATTACATTATAATATTTTAAATGGTGTCTCTACTTTCAAATCATTTCAGTAAGTAGGGATTTCAAACATTTAAGATTTAGGTTCTTCTGTTTATCAGGCTCAGACTCTCATTCAAGTAGGTATTGGCTTATACATAAACACTTAACTGTACTAGTGGAGTGCTTCTTTATAAAATCTTGCAGTAGTTTACTATAACGCAAAGCATTCACAATCCACTTGTCTATAAATATAAATTTTCATCTTTCACATTTATGAAAGCAATATGAACAAATTGTTAAGAACGAGCTCCAAAACACAAAAATGCTCTATTTTTCTAACAAATATTAACAGGTCTCTGCAAATTATTACTTGCTTTTAAAAGTAAATCCTCTAAGTGCCCTACATTTCTGAATAATCTCTTTAGATCTTATGGTATATTTCATAATCAACACTCAGACTGTTTGTACCTTTTTCCTTTTATTTGTTACTCTACTCTTTGGGCCTTTTCAATTCTTTGAATTTTCTTTGTGATAGTCACTAGAAAAACAAAATTTCAAATGAAGGAATAGCTCATCTGCCCTATCATAAAAAAAATAATCATTTTTTTCTTCCTCATTCTACTTAAACCTCATCCAATATACCTATTCCCTCAGAAAGGTCTCATTCTAACTCATTAATTATATTTTTTTCTGGTAGCACAGAAAAAATTTACAATACTTTTCTTTGACAAACTAAAAAAGAAAATATAGACACTTTATTATAAGTTACTTTACATGTGACTGTGTGGGGAAATATAATCACTGTTGCTGCTTTTTCCCCTATTGCATCATATGATATTAACAATGTGGGTTAATAAATTGGTTAAGGAAAATAATTCTTAGTAACTCAAGATCATTTCTGAATTAAAATATTATCATTTGGTTGCTCTTTTAAAAATAAACTGTGTTCTAAGGCCATTTGTTTCATAATTACAAATGAAAATACATTTAAAATAACCCAGCTTTGAAGCTCAGTGTCCTGTAAAATATAGGTTAGACGTACTACAAACACACATGTCTTAGAAACTCAGCCTAGAGAAAAAGTGTTCCTCAATTTTGTCCAACAAAAAATTTGTTTGATTTGGGTCATAAGAACATTAATTCTTTTTACAATGACCACTGCTAATATTTATCTCAACTGCTACATTCAGAATCTGCTGTAGGGTAATGAAAACCTATTCAGCAAACACATAATGAAAACGGGCCTGATCCTGTATTTCCCTGTCAATATATACCAACCTTATCCAATAGCTAATTGTAGGTTGTTTGTGGACTTTTAAGACTTTTGTTCTATTGGTTTTTGATTCATTATCCTTCTTTTTTTTTTTTTTTTTTTGTTTGGACACTTGATTTAGGAGTACTAGTGCTATTCACAAAAACATTTATTGTTGAATATAAATACAAGACAACATATTGGAAATATGCAAAACAAATATATCATGAAGAAGAAAATTTTCTAAACACAGCCACATTCAGCAAAATATCAATCAAGTTTGTGGAAGACAGAGAATCTAATTTGAAAATTTATCTGCATAAAATAATGCAGGATTCTTAGACCTAGCTAGATATTAGAATTGAATTTTGATCAATTTACAAATTATCTGAGGTCCATCTCCAGCTATTCTGATTTAGTAAGTCTTCAATGAGATCAGAATATCTGCATTTCTAAATGTATCTTGGTAATTTTGTTAAGCAGCTAGCCTTGAAAACCATTTAAATCCTATGATAGTCGGAATTAATGTTATGCAGCGTGGTTTATTTGGGTATTATAAAAATATAATATATTTTCATATATGATCAGAAATTATTTCTCATGATGGATTGATCCTTATAAATGTTATTATAGTATCAGATACTTGATGAGTTCTTCCTGTGAATTTTTATAGTAGAGAAAACAGAGCTATACAAAAAAATTGACTAATTTAGTCACATAATTTGAGAAACAAAACCAATAGGAAGAGCTTCTCAGCTGAAACTTGATGAGTCTTATTAACAATATAGAACATCACAGAAGGTAAGTGGGGTAAGAAAAATAATAGCCCGTCCCCCCCCCCACCAAAGAAAAAGAAGATGTCAAAGTACTAATCTTTGGAACCTATGAATATGTTATGTTACATCCCAAAGGGGAATTAAGATGGAAGACAGAATTAAGGTTTCTAATAAGTTTACCTTAATGTAGGGAGATTGTCCTGGATTATACTGGTGGGCCCAATGTAATCACAAGGGTCCTTAAAAGTGGAAGAGAGAGGGAGAAGAAGTGGTCAATATAAGAAGGATTCAATCTGTTGTCATTGATTTTGAAGATGGAGGAGTAAGGCCATGAGCCAAAGAATATGGGCAGACTCTAGAAATTGGAAAAGACCCTGGAACCTCCAGAAAAGAATGAAATCCTGAAAACACCTTGATTTTAGCCCACTGAGACACATTTTTGGACTTCTGCAAAACTGCAATATAATGAATTTGTATTGTTTTACACACTTCATTTGTGATTATTTCTTTGGTAATAATAGGAAACTAAAATGGCAAGTAGTCAGAATACCAAAGTGGGGATCAGTAAAACAAAAATTGTTGATGTGTAGCATGTAAGAGAGAGACTAGTCTGGGAGCATGAGTGACCCAGGCAGCAAAGGGGTGGTCTGTATTTCAAGGTGGAGATAGTCCAAATGGTTTTCAGGATTGTATAAAATATCATTTGAGACATTTTTTTTCTTTTCTTTTTCTTTTCTACCTTTCTTGTCCCTTTTCTCCCTCTCTCCCTCCCTTCCTTCCTTTCTTCCATTCTTCTTCTTTTATTCTCTATTCACCAAGAAAACTTTTAATGGCTAATTTGATGATACATGTAATTATCATAAAGAGTGTCCTGGATAGAGAATGCATATAACTCTGGTTATTAGAAAGAGCACTTCCTACTAAAAGTTGGCAAATTAATAGTTAAGTATAAATTAATCTGAATGAGTTTAGTCAGTGAAAGTCACTTTCATTCTTATAAATGTTCATCCATGACTGGAAAAAAAAAACTACTCCTTTAGGAGTGGAATTTTATGAGTGGAGCCAATTCTACTAAGTGAAGTATCACAAGAATGGAAAAACAAGCACCACATGTGCTTATCATCAAATTAGTATTAACTGATCAACATTTATGTGTACATAGAGTAGTAACATTCATTGGACGTCATGAAGGTGGGAAGGGGGTAAGAGGAGAGGTACATTCACACCTAATGGGTGCAGTGCACACTGTGTATGGATGGATATACTTGAAGCTCTGACTTGGGTGAGGCAAGGGCAATATATGTAACCTGAACATTTGTACTCTCATACTGAAATACAAATAAATAAATAAATAAATAAAAAGCAGATGTGCAACCATTTTTTTTCTTGACACATGAAATTCTGTCTAAAATAGTACATTTTTTTTTAGATATTTTGATGTTTCCCTACTCACCAGGATATTGGCCATCAATTTATAAAATACTTTTACAATGCATTAACTATTCTGTGCATGTACCCAAATAACCCTCTTTTTACCTCTTTCAGTACTTACATATATATTTCCCTGCTCTATTTTTCATGGAAGTCTCATAGTTCTTTCTACTTTCATATAGGTATGTCCTAGCTTCGTAATAGTATATTAGTGCTTACAGAGGCAGGGGTACTTATACTTTTACTGTCCCCCGACATGCAGTGAAAAGGATCCAATTTTCTTTATATAAAAACTCTTTATATGTTATTTATTGATTATAAACTATGTATTATTATTTATATAATGCTGTTTGTATAAATGAAATAATTCCTAATTACACCATGTTCTCTCACTGGCCCCTGAGAGTAGCAGGTCAATAAGATTATACCATATATAGGAAAAAAATGGAATTTTAATCAAAAAATGGTTTGATCTTGGTTACTAGGTATAAATTGGGATGGGTTTTGTTTTTCTTGCAAGTGCTTTTTTGGTTTGAGTATTATTTTTCTTCTTTTATGATCATAATTACAAATATTACCATTATATGGTGGTGAGAAATAGAAATTGCAGCACTGGACAAATTAGGATCAGTTTGACATTATACATTCTAATATTTAGTTGGTCTTAAAATCTTCTTTCTGTTTACATGTTTAATAAGTGCTTACCATTGGCCACATTGCATGATTTAAGATTCATCCGATTTCCTTTTCCATCTTTTCATCTAGTGGATTTACTGTTGAATTTAAAAATGGTCAAAGAATGGCAAAGCCCACGTAGGAAATTAGCCAGGACACATGAAAGACAGGTCAACAATGATTAATGATGAGGAACATTGCCCTCCTCTTAATTTCCCCTTCAAACACATTATTAAAAACCTACGTCGTTGAGGCTGTGTTGGTCTTTGAGGATATGAGGAGGCATACGAATCATTAATTGTGTCTTGACTGTTGTATGTAATGCTGCCATGAACATGGAAGTGCAGATACCCCTTTGAGATATTGATTTGGTTTTCTTTGCATTTATACCCAGAAGTGAGATTGCTAGGTCATATGGTAGTCCTATTTTTATTTTTTTGAGGAACCTCCATACTGTGTTCTGTAATGGCTGTACCAATTTACATTCCTACCAATAGTGCACAAGGGCCCCTTTTCTCCACATAAAAAATAAGAGAATCCTGCCACTTGCGACAATTCTGTGGGTATCTCCCCACTTCTTCATTATTGTCTCCTATAAAGTACGTTTTTTTAAGACTTTCAGCTGTTTTTAGCAGAGTTTGTTCATAAATTGTGGCAATGTACTTCTCTTTCTTTGTTTACCCATAGCTGTTTTTTCTCTTACATTCTAGCACTGTCTCCTTATTATTCATTCTAAGAAGCCATAGGCACTTTCTCTAGAGTTCATATCACTTCAGCTCCTTAACTGGTTCCTTCTTATTTTTGATAATCAAGACCAGAGGGTGTCAGTTCTACTTCCTGCTCTTTCTACAGTTTGAGAGAGAAAATGTTCACTAGGTCAAATCAAAGTTTTGTCAGATTATTTGCTATTAGTACAAAGCTTTATTATGTTTATAACAAACAGCTTCCTATACTAGGTATTATCACTCATTTATATATTTTTCCTTGTTAATTCATTCAACCTATATTTTTAAATGCCAACTAATTTCCAGGCACTGAGTTGAAGTTTTTCATTCTACCCATTGGTATGAAAGCAGACACTTTCCTCCTCTTCTTTTGACAGCTTAAAATAAGTTGACTTATTTTTAGTCAAATATGCAAAAAAGCTAAAATTTAGTCCATATTTTTCTGACTAAAAATAAACATTTATTTTTCTTTGTTTGCTGTTTTGTAGAGATGCCCAAGAGGCATTGAATACATTTTTATAAATGAGTAGTAAATCTGTGAAATGTTGATAGCAGACTAGCCTGTTGCCAACTATACCACAAACATCTGGGAGGAGGGGTGATTTTTCTTTAACTGTAGGCATATCCTAGTTTAGTTCAAAATTGAAATGAAGCCATTAATATTTCTACCTAATAACTTGTGTTTTAAAATATTGGACTGAATGTCATGATGTTAAATTTGATTAACCAAAGCATTTGCCTTTTTTCAAAGCATGTGATGTAGATTAATGAAATAAAAGGCTGGTAGTCAATGAACAATGTGCAAAAATACTATTTGACATTTTAAAATATGTCTGAAATATTGATTGTATCCAATTCTGGAATCATTGCACAGAAAAATGCTGAAAAAGATATGGATTTTTTAAAATAATTTTATAAATTGTCTTAAACATTTAAAGCTAAATACCTTGAATTTCTAATTAAATATAGAATTATTTGGCTTATAATGAGAAAACTCTAAGTCATTTGCCTTCTAAGTTTATCAATAATTGTGAAAAATATAAGGCTATAAAAATGAAGGCCGGGCGCGGTGGCTCACGCCTGTAATCCTAGCACTCTGGGAGGCCGAGGTGGGCGGATCGTTTGAGCTCAGGAGTTCGAGATCAGCCTGAGCAAGAGCGAGACCCCATCTCTACTAAAAATAGAAAGAAATTATATGGACAGCTAAAAATATATATAAAAAAAAAAAAAAAATTAGCCGGGCATGGTGGCACATGCCTGTAGTCCCAGCTACTCGGGAGGCTGAGACAGGAGGATCGCTTGAGCTCAGGAGTTTGAGGTTGCTGTGAGCTAGGCTGACGCCACGGCACTCACTCTAGCCTGGGCAACAGAGTGAGACTCTGTCAAAAAAAAAAAAAAAAAAAAAAAAAAAAAAAAAAAAAAAAAAAAAAAAAATGTTATAGGTGGTGAGGCTAAGCCTTAGTACAATCTGTTTATATTTATTTTCTCCCTCCCTCCCTCCCTTCCTTCCTTCCTTCCTTTTTTCTTTCCTGAAATCATACCTTAAACCCTATGTATATATACATATGCATATGTGTGTGTAAAATGGTTATGATGGTAGAGACACTTTATAAATATTGAAAATATTTAAAATTTTCTACTATTTAAACCAGCACAATACTAAACATCACAAACTGAAAACAAAACACTTGTACCATGCTCCATTCAGATCTTACCATGGACTTTCTGGAAATGTGTGTTCTCTGAAAAAACTGCATAATGTACTATTTCCCATAGTGTGGCATTAAGTACCATTCACCAAAGCACCAATTGATTGTCATGGTTAACTACAGTTAAAATTCCTGACAGAGCCAAAAGTATCTTGAGCCAAGCAGTATGACTTATAGAGTTTCTCTACCAAATTTAGGTAATAAATAAGAAATTGTGATGCCTAGAGCACTCGGGAATTCTCAATTTAAATATAGCTCTTTGTTACTTATTTGTTTACTTACTTATTTTTACCCACTGTTGTTGAGAAGTAGTAATTTTGAATTTCACTCTATAGAATGAAACGGAACAACAACTTAACAAAATTTTGTGGACATTTTTAAGGGATTGAGGCTGTGTGCTAATAAATATGAGAGTACAGGGACAGATATTAATAGTAGCAGAAGGCAAACTATGATGTTAGAAAACCAATTTTCAAGGTAGTTCCATAGGACTTAGTTTTTATGAGGAATGGCTCTCAAGATTATTACTGGAAACATCTGTAATATTCTGGGACCAAAGAGAATATTTAGGAAGATTTGGTAGTACAAGTAGATCTAGATCTGATCTAGGAAAAGCTGCAATAGATGACCTTCTGACTCAATATACCCGTAGATGCCTTATTTGCTATCATGGACATGATAGCATGATAGCAATACTATCATGGACAGTATTTAGTATTGCTTAAGTTGTTACAGAAGACATTGCAAAAGATTCTAATATATATATTTTTTATTTCCTGTGCTACTAACATTAGTTTGCTTCTTCCCATTCTGCAAATTCTTCATTTAAACTGATCTGTAGTTTGTGAGTTATTCAAGTCTGACAAAATGGAAAGTGATTCAGTGAATGTGAACCTATTGTCAAGAAAATTTGTTTCCAGACACAGGATTTGTGACTTTGGCATGAACAGGCCATTGGTTTCCTGCTCCTCTCTTGTATTTGTAAGTTTTCAATAATTCTGTCATATTATTAGAAAATAACAAACTCCGGAAGTAAAAATTTATTTAGCTTGAAACATTCACCAAAAACTGCAAATGGATTAGAAATTCCTATTTTAAATCTGAAAAAGTGTTATTCGATAAACTCTATAAAACTGACAAAAATAAATACATAGGTACATATATGACATACATATATAAAATGCTTTTTTAGAGAGAAGAAAACAATGCATCTTAGTTTGGATAGTATTTCATCTTTAAGGAGTATTAAAATATCCCCTTTAATCTCATATTGTCAAGATCCCATTTTATCTTATTATCTGTATATTTTCTAATTCTTTGTTGCTAGACTATATGGCGGATCAAATAAGCATTGAAGACAAAATTAATAAATATATTCTAGAATAAAGCAAGGTATATGAGCCTATGTTGGATAACCAATTATCTTGCTACTATCTTTGTATAACACTAAGTATTATAAATTTATCATTCAGTAATGTGCAACATGAAAAAAAAAAACAATCTATGCACATACAAAGTTGATATTTTAGGAAAAACTTAATCCTATATATCCTATATCATGTCGATAATGTTCTGAGGGGAATGATTTAATAAGACTCACAATTTTAGTATATTATCTAAAATGTTACTTAAGAAAAATTTTAATAATGACTGCTATTTCCACATAATGGAAAAAGTAAAACAAAATATGTTCCATCTAATTTGCCCACCTGCTTAACATATGAGAACATATGGAAATCTAAATCAAATTATAAGAGGTAATTTTCATTATGCATGTATTTTTTTTACTACAAAAAAGCATTCTTGGGGGGAAAATCCACCGTAAATAAAACAATTGCAACCAATAGTTTCATAGACTTTCTTAAACTGCAATAAACTTTATTATCTCATGATTTTAAAAACATTCTGATTTTAATCCAAGGTTGAGCTATAAAATCTATTTTAGTCTTGGTCATAACAGTATTTTTATTTCTGTTTATTTCAAGATTGACATTATGATTATTTGTGCCAAATTCTCTTAGTCTAGTCCTAGAGATGACTCAAATACGTACAAGATGTAGGAAGGTAACAAATGAGGAAAAAAGCTGATTAAAACAATAATAAGAAAATTGGGTAATCTCCATGACAATAACAATTGACCCTTGGTGAATCTGTGTCAGAAATATGAATAAAAGTTGGGAGAACAACAACAACACAAAACCTGAAGAAATATGTTCTTCCTGAAAAAATAGCACCCACTGATAATGGTGATGTTGGTTAATTCAGTATTGTTACATCTAAATCAGAAATCTGAATTTTTACGAGACATTATAAGAAATTTCCCAACTTTTAAATGTAAACAACTAATTAAATTTAAAAATACTGAAAAGACAACAACAATAAACACTATGGGTCAAACAAAACCCATCTGCTTGATCAACAAAACCTGAGGGCAAACAATGTTCAATATTTTGGTCAAATTACCTAAAAAATTCTGCTTCTTTTTAAAATTTTCACTTAGTTTTTTGCCTGTGTTTAAGGTATACATCATAATGTTTTGATAAACATAGTGTAATGTTTATCACAGTCAAGCAAATTAACATATCCATCTCCTCACATAGTTCCTCTGTGTATGTGTGGTAAGAGTATCTAAAGTCTACTATCTTAGCAAA
Source organism: Eulemur rufifrons (assembly GCF_041146395.1). NCBI lineage: Eukaryota > Metazoa > Chordata > Mammalia > Primates > Lemuridae > Eulemur > Eulemur rufifrons. The sequence goes on along the minus strand of NC_090997.1, from coordinate 30,258,190 downwards.
TTTCCAGTATATGATACAATATTTTTCATCATAGTCCTTATTCTGTAAATTAGATCTCTAGAATTATTCATCCTACATAACTGAAACTTTGTACCCTCTGGCCAACACTTTCTCATTTACCTTTCCTTCCTTTCTCCTGGTAACCACTGTGCTACTTGCTGTTTCTCGGTAGGTATTCAAATTTTTTAGATTTTACATGCAAGTGAGATCATTCAGTATATTTCTTTCTATATCTGCCTTATTTCACCTAGCATAATATCTTCCAGGTTCATCCATGTTGACGTAAATGGCAGAGTCTCCTTTTTTAAAGCTGAATAATATTCCATTGTATGTATATATACATATTAATATATACATATATATGTAAATATACCACAATTTCTTCATCCATTCATCCATTAATGTACACTTAGATTGTTTCTATATCTTGGTTACCATGAACAATGCTGCAATGGACATGGGAGTGCAGATATCTTTACAAAGTACTGATTTGGTTTCTTTTGGATACATACCCAGAGGAGAATTGCTCGGTCATATGGTAATTTTATTTTGAATTTTTTTGGGCTCTTCCATACTATTTTCTATAATGGCTAAACAAATTTACATTCCCACTAGCAGTGTACAAGGTCCCCTTTTCTCCATACTTGCATTTTTTATTATAGACATCCTAACTGATATGAGGTGATATCTCATTGTTCTATTTGTTTTCACTTCCCTGATGATTAGTGAGGTAGAGAACATTTTTATATACAGGTTTGCATTTGTATGTCCCTTTTAGAAAACTGTCTATTTAAATCTTTTGCTCATGTTTTAATTTTTTTTTTTTTTTTTGCTATTTTGTACTCATTATATACTTTGGATATTTATCTCTTATCAGATATATGGCTCACAAATACTTTCTCCTGGTCTGTAGACTGCCATTTCACTTTGTTGATTGTTTCCTTCACTGCTAATTCCTTAGTTTAATGTAGACCCACTTGTTTATTTTTGCTTTTTTTGCCTGAGCTTCTATTGAGATATCCAAAAAAATCACTGCCAAAAACAATGTCAAGGAGTTTTTTCCCTTATGTTTTCTCCTAGGAGTTTTATGGTTTTAGGCATTGTGTTTACAACTGCAATCCATTTTGAGTTTATTTTGTGTATGGTGTAATATAGGAGTTTCATTTCATTCTTTTGCATGTGTACATCCAGTTTTTCTGACACTATTTACTGAAGAGACTATTCTTTCTTCATAGCGTCTTGGTGGCTTTCTCAAAAATTAGCTGTCTATGTATCCTTGGGTCTATTTCCAGGCTCTCTCTTCCAGTCCATTAATCTGTATGTCTGTTTTTATGCCAGTACTATCCCCTTCTTGTGATGTGCTGTTGTGACATACGCACTGGACAGATGACTAAAGTTAAATTTTTAAGTAACTATTTATTGTGATTTTTAGATGACATATAGATTTGCTCACCAAAGTCCTTTTTGCAGGTATAATTATCCTGCAAAGGAGTTATGTGAGTTCTGTACCTCATTTTCTGAAGATGCTCTTTAGAAAGAGATACGAGCTCAGGCAATGGGTAATTCTCTCGGAACAGCCTTCAGAGTGAATCAAGCGGAAGTCAGAAACTCTCAACCCATTTGCTGATATATGAAAGCACTGCTGGTGTCTTCACCCATGCTGCTGCTCTAACGTCCTCTTCTCTTCTCTAAATCTCTGGAGATGCTTTGCCTTTATTTTGGCACTGATCTTGGGTGAGCACAGCTCTTTCCTTTTGACTCAGCCAGTAGCCCAAAGGAAGAAGCCAGGCACGTGGCATCCAGGTAGGTAAAAATGGTGTTGTAAATTTTTTTTTTTTATAATTTAATTGCAAATGTTTTCTTACAGAATAGATAGTAAAACAGTTAGATTCCTCAATAATTTTCTCTAACCTTATATTTGCTTAATAAGTATAATCTGGTTGTCATAGATTTTCCTGTGAGAGTTATGTTTGCTTCATTCATATGGGGCTCCCTCTGTCTAAAGATACAACTCATGCAGGTCATTTTGGTGGGCTCTACACATTATGAATTAGTTTATTAGAAATTTCTTTTGAAGAGAACAGAAAATATTATTCAAAACATACCATTTTCTGTCACTGTTTGGAAACATGGATATTTTATACCATGGGAATGGTAGTGGGAATGTAAATTTGTTTAGCCATTATAGAAAATAGTATGGAAGAGCCCCAAAAAATTCAAAATAAAATTACCATATGACCAAGCAATTCTCCTCTGGGTATGTATCCAAAGGAAACCAAATCAGTACTTTGTAAAGATATCTGCACTCCCGTGTCCATTTTATATAGAGGAATATTCCAGTTCAGCTTTTAAATGTGACTTTGTCACAGTGACTTCAGTTCAACACCATTTACCTATTTTATTTATGTTAGTATTTGGTACATAACAACATGAATATCTTCTGATGTCAATAGATATTGTGGATATAGGGTCACTTTGCATTTCTGGGTGCCGAGTACCCTTGAGCAAACTGCCAGAATCATAATAGCAGAAGTTTGATAAAATTGGCTTCAAAATCTTAAAAATTGCTGATAGAAATTTTCTAAGCTTTCTAGCTTTCTTGCTTTTTGATTTGTTTAACATACAAAGTAGTAGAGATATTTTAGTATACTCCTTTCATGGTTTAATGAGTTACATATACCCTATGGAATAAAATCCTAAACCACTAATCTCCTCATGAGATCGTCTCAGAAAATGAACTCAGTATTCATTTGAATAGCATAATATGATTTTTATGCCCTTAAATCATCTGATGAGACTAGCTACTCAGGCAGTTAACCAAGAAATCAACAGGTTAACCATGCTCTTCAGTTATGTCCCTGGGCATATGTCTCTCAGAGGGAACATTTTTTTTTCCTGAAGTCTAAAATGCTCTGTTAGTTCCTGAATAGCTACATTAAAACCTCTATTATCTCGTGTTCCTTTGAGCATGGAAACATATCCTGGAGGTCAGGACCCCTGAAGGGTGACTTTTTGTAAGATAACTGCAGAATCAAATGCAGTTACAGGCAGTTTTAAATATCCCCATTTAGATCATATTTGAACAATCCTTAATCTCATCCTGGACCAAAAGTAGTTGAATCCATAGAAAGGTTAAACGGTCATTTAAAATTACATGTTGTAACTGATGTAGGAAAATCCACACGATTCTCCTTAAATTAATATCAAGTGTCTGCTTCAGATAACTTTGTGTAATACCATTCTTTACGACATTACATTTAAATCATTTTTATTAGCATAGTTCTAAATGGAACATCATAATATTACTTATTCCTCATCTCAAATTTTTTATGAATACTCTATTATGTACATAAATTTTCCTGTACCCCAATAAGATGCAATAAATATAGTAGCACATTATTTTTCTATTGAAGAAAATGTGTTGAGGCCAGAGATGAATTCATATTTTTCACAGTTAATATGCAAAGATACTACTCATACTTACCTGACAATGAAATATATATGAGAAAGGTGATTCAAATCACACCGGATCCAAGACTTATCTTGCAGGAATATCAGTTCTTTCATTAAAAGGAATTAAAAATTAACATCAGAACCACCAGAAAGCTTGTATGCAATATATGTTATATAATTATGCTTACACTCTCTGAGGGAAGGGATTGCATGAACTCTGTACTGATCAGCTCCCAGCTCTAGGACTGGAGCACTTATTCCCCTAGCTTCTTCAGAGTGGCTGGCTGCCCTGCCCAATGGCATGCTTACTTTCTAGGAGCTGCTGCATCTAAAGACTGGACAGTGCATAATAAAGTCAAGCCTCTTTGCCTGTCAGAGGTCTAACTTCTTCTTAGAGTCTGCTTTCCAGTGATGTTTATCTGCAACACCACACTATGCCCAGAACTGAGAATAGGAAAAGGCACATGTTGGGTGGTCAGTAAATATTAGCTTAATAAAGTATAGTGAATGTATATTGTACATGGAGTGGTCTTCAGGCTCTGAATAATTTTAATTTTGAATTTCCTAAAAGTTCATCAAAGATTTCAGATAGATAATACAGTTTGATGTGACAAGATTAATTTTAATCAATATATGTCTGCTCTCCTTTCTTTTGAAGGTTTAGCTAAAGAAAGATTTATCCCCTGATGATAATGAAGTGGGAAAGTTTGAGCACCTCAGTGGTACTCAGGAATGAAACGATTAAGCGTGAGAATATGATTAACCCTATTTTAATTACCATTAGAACTCAAGATCAAATTATACTTCATTAGAAGAAGAAAAAAAAAAGGAATGCTACATGCAAATAAGTCCAGATTTAAAATAAGTAATGAGCATTTTCTGGTAGTGATATTTTAAAGTTTTTGAAATGATGCCCGACTTACAATAATCTCATTAACTTTGTGAAATTAAAGCATGTCATGTTTTCTTATAAAATGGTTTGAGTTGGGATTGAACATTTATTTTGTAAAATTATTGATGTTTCATAAAACTTTCTGTTTTGGGGTAAAATTTTCTGAAAAGTAAAAAATGAACCACCAGGTACAACATCTGTTACGATGAATATAATAACATTTTCATTCAGCAGGAACAGATGCAGCAACTGTGAGGTCTTTTCTCTGGAGGAAACTACCTTGGGAAAAGAAAAGGCCCTGTAGAATTACCATGGGCTAACACCGAGCAGAAATGTGAACCCATTCTATAATTTTGGGCATATATGGAAAAAGTTAGAGTTTTATTTATGTTCTTGACATTTACAGATGTCTTAAAGTAATATTTTTCTCACTAGACATTAAAATAATATAAGGGGAATTTTATATCAGTGATGTATGCTTTTGCTGTTGTTTTTGTTATTGCTGTCCTTACATTGTCTAACATCACTCCAAAAATTGTTGTATATGATGCTTCTCAGATACAGAGAATACCATATCCATTACTGCAAAGTTATATTTATAATAATATGAAACACAGAGCAGTTAGTAATTCAAACCTTGTATCTTAGGCAACATGGAATAATTACTGGGCTCACTGTATATTGTAAATTCTCCATGGAGCTTTAATTTAAAGTCTTCTAGCTTGGGGTAGAGACTTCTAATATTTTTGCACATTCAATTTGTCTTTCCTTCTAGGTAAAGGAAAAGATTACATTTCCATGCTCTCTTGTAATTAGGTGGAAACACATGACTTTTTCTAGCAAAAGTGTTTTGAGCAGAAGTAACATATATCATTTCCTCAACAAAGCATTTAGTTGATGGCTTGAGATCCTGCAAATTCATTTATCTGCTGCATTGCCAGAAGATACCACATATTTTAGATAGTGAGTCAGCAGGATGGTGGAGCCTCCATCCATCTGGAATTCTGAGAAGCCACATGGAGGACAGTTATCCTGGGAAGACTTGCAGACCCACAACAGACTTTGACAAATGACAAGTCAATCTTTGTTAAGTCACTGGGATTTTCTGACTGTGTTTACCACATCATAATCTATTGTGGTAGATTATCCTGACTTTTGTTAAAATATATTAGCCAGATGCTTATTTAAATTTTATGAAAATATATTTTAACTGTCAAATCTTTTAAAATATTTATGGTTTAATAGACAACTTGAAGACATACTTCCTAAAGACAGGATATTTAGTTTCTGCAAACAACAAAATCATTGTAGCTGCCCCTAACAGATGAAGACATATCTTAATCAATGTTACCTCTATCAATCTGTATAGATATTTCATTTGTTAAAAATCAAATTTACATCATGAAAAGATTTCATAAGTTTCCTTTTAGCTTTTTCCATTGAACAGCATAGATAAACAATTTCCTATAATTATATATGATATTCCCCATTTTTCTGCTAATATTTCTGAAGCTGATCTTATTAATACTACCATCCTGCCTTAGAGAGAAGACAGGAGGAGCTAGTGGACAGAGAGTTAGACAGGAGTGGAAGCTTTTCTTTTCTCTCCAGAGGCCTTTTGGTAAATCCACCAGGAAAAAAAAAAAAAAAAAAAAAAGACAGCTCTAGCAGGGACTGTTGACACTCTGCCCCAATCCCCTTAGCATTCATCATTCCTAATCATGCCAGCAGTTTTCTAAGGAAGTGCCAGGCAGTTAGCATCATGGGGAACAGCTCTCAAGTAATGATGGTTAGAGGCTGGTAGCTAAATCCCTCAGGTTCTTCATCTCTGTGTAGGACAACTCTTTGGTATGTTCTGCCAAATCTTCCAGAGCTCACCAGTGGAATTAAGCCTCACTTGCCCACAGGGATCACCTACCCATTGCTACAATCTGTACTGGTTTACTCTCCTTTGTGTATTACTTCCCCACTTTCCTACTGGTGCTTCCTGGGATCATCTACCAAGTAAACTATTTGCAGTTGAAACCCCTGACTCAGACTGTGCTTTGGGGTGGGTGCTTGTGGGTGGGATCTAAAACTAAAACAAATGCATATAAATTGTTTACATCAGCTTATTAAAAACTATGAAAATTGCTACAGTAAAAAACTTTCCACCTGTATAATTCAGCATAATCTAAATTTATTTAACCATGGAATGCATTTTTTTTTATTTCAGAATATTATGGGGGTACAAATGTTTAGGTTACATATATTGTCTTTGTATCATCTGAGTCAGACCTACATGCATGCCGATGCCCCAGACAGTGCACACCACACCAAGTAGATGTGAATATTCTCATCCCCTCTCCCACCTGCTCAACATCTGATGAATATTAATTTCATATTTGACATAAGTGCTGATCAATTAGTACCAATTTGATGGTGAGTACATGTGATGCTTGTTTTTCCATTCTTGTGATACTTCAGAGAATAGGTTCTAGCTCCACCCAGGATAATACAAATGTGTTAGTTCACCATTGTTTATTCTGGCTGAATAGTACTCCATGGTATACATATAACACATTTTATTAATCTACTCATGTTTTGATGGACACTTGGGTTGTTTCCACATCTTTGCAATTGTGAATTGTACTACTATAAACACTCAAGTGAAGATGTCTTTTTTTCCTTAGGGTAGATTCCCGGTAGTGGGATTGTTGTATCAAATGGTAGTTCTACTTTTAGTTCTTTGAGGTATCTCCATATTACTTTCCACAGAGGTTTATTAGTTTGCAGTCTCACCAGTAGTATATGAATGTTTCTATCTCTCCACATCCACACCAATATTTTTTGTGGTTTTGACTTGTATTTCCCTGATGATTAGAGAGGCTGAGCATTTTTTCATATGTTTCTTTGCCATTAGATTATCCTCTTTTGAAAAGTTTCTGTTTATGTCCTTTTCTCACTTTTTAATGGGGTTGTTTGATTTTTTTCTTGCTGATTTTCCTGAATTCTATATAGATTCTAATTATCAACCCTTTATCAGATGTATAGCATGCAAATACTTTCTCCCTTTCTATAGATTGTCCTTTTGCTCTAGTGATAGTTTCTTTGGCTATGCAGAAGCTTTTTAATTTGATCAGGTCCCATTTATTTATTTTTGTTTATGCTGTGATTGCTTTTTGGGTCTTCTTCATAAATTCTTTGCCTAGACCATTGTCTATAAGAGTTTTTCCAACATTTTCTTCTAGAATTCTTGTGGTTTCATGCCTTAGGTTTAAATCTGTTATCCATCATGGGTTGATTTTTGTGAAAGGTGAGAGGTTCAGATCCTGTACTTATTTATACATTGACCAGCTAGAGTTCTCTGTTTTAAACTTAGAGAAATGCTGACCTAGAAAAAATTGAGTATATTTATTCATAATCCTTAACCATTGTGATTATTAATTTCCTTATCAAAAATACAAATTTAGTACTCTACTTACTCATATAATTTTCAAAATTGTACAGAGCTTCCAGATTGATGGATTTATTTATATTTAATGTTCCCCTAGTGAAAGCCCTTCTAGGCAAGACACAAAATTCAGAAGCTCTGAAATTAAAAATAACAATATGATCTATTTTAATGCATAAAGACAAAAAAAAATCTTTGTGGCAAAAATACTGTAAACAAGTCCAAAGACAAATTGGAAACAAATACTTACAAGTCGTATTTCAAAGACATAATTTCCTTTATATAAAACTTTTAAATCTATGTTAAGAAAGGTTGATATCATAAGTAATAAGATGACAAGGGATGTGACAGACTATAGGAAAGAAATACTTTTAAAATATGAAAAGGTGCTCAACTTTATCACAACTACACAAACACACACATACAAACTATAAACACAATTAGATGCTGTTTTTCTCCTATATACATGGCTAAAACTTAATAATTTAATATATCACAGTATGACTATACATTCCTTATGAGAGTATAAACTGGAACTACCTTCTCGCAAGGTAATTTGGCAGTATCTGTAAAATTACATTTCTAGAAACCTATTAATATCTTACACATAAACTCACTTGTATGAAATAAAATCTATGTAAAGGAATATTCATTGAACAATCAATAGAGGACTTGGTAAGTTACAATAATTATACAATTGAACACTACATAGTCATTTAAAAATGAGATAGGACTTTATGATTGTGATTAATATATGCAAGAGATTGTTTCCAATCATTGCTTCTTGGAAGAAGAACTGGGTGGACTGGAAAGGGTTGAGAGAAAAACTTCTTTACTCTAATTTCATTGGTCCATTTGAGATTTTTATTTCCATGTGCATACATTATTTTATGGAAAAAAGTCTATGCATGCAATGTTGTTCTCTCTGTTGATTAGCTATCTGAAAAAAAAGAAAACTATTTAGAGAAAGAGAGGGGTACCTTACTTTTGGTTTCCTTTTCCTTTTTCCTATTTCCTTGACCCCTTTGTATACAGCAAATATATAAGGAATAGGGAGGACAACAGAGTGAAAAATGTGAAGATCACGTGACTATTTTTCCAATTAGAATTACACATTGAATTTGCGTTCGTTGGCAGTCAGGTACAACCGGACACCAGAGATGATTGACAGGTGATCCTGCTCTCAAGATCTCAAAGTCAATGTCACCTCCGATGTCGTAAAGGATCCCAGAGATTAAAAAATTTTTCACATCCTTTAATTCAACTTTACATGGTTAATTGAGGTCTTTCTACATGCAACAGATTGTATTAGGGGCTGAAAGAGGAGTAGTCTATAAAAGGTACGGACTAAAATTTATTTCACTGACAGAAATCTGATAAACAAATGGCCTGGGGTTGGCCAATTTCCAAATATCACTATATCTCTTTTAGCTTGAGAGATTTCTTCTGGTGAGCTGTAAATTTACAAACTGTCTTTGATACAGATAGCATTAACAAATGGAATTCCCAGAACTGATTCCTAAAATACTGTTAATTCCTACCAAAACAAAGTGTTCTATAACAAAATTATAATACATCTTACAGAGAAATTTAAAGCCTTGAAATTTCACAGAGCCATTCGTTTGTCTTATCTGTTTCTTTGAAGCATCTGCATAACCTCCGCCTTGTATACTTTCTTAGTCTCTATAGCACCGTCAGTTTTTTTTTTTTTTACTCCATCCTTATACTATCACCAAGAAGTACTTAAAAGGAGAGTTCAGTACATACTGTTTAGCGTTCTAATTTTGAATTTTTCTTCCCTTTGGTCATTAAACACGGTTGATACTTACCCTAGATTCCAATGGCTTCAAGTCTAGTTACTCTGTTTCTATTACTTTCTTCTCCTTGCTTCTCCAGTTTGAGCCATGGAAGCCCTTGTGATGCTTTGCTACATGTAACTCAGATTCTCTGCATACTTTGTTTCTCCTCTCAGAGGTTCAGGCTGTGATTCGTAAATACCCTTCTAAAGTTTATTTTCTGGATGGTGCAATGGCGCATGCTACCTAAATGGACTTCCTCCTTCTAGGTGTCCTTCCCTTGAAAACCAGAAACTGAACAAAGGGGGCATTTACTGGGAATTTCCATAATGAGACTATAGAATTTGTAATCTGGTTTATATATTCAATTTTTACTAGGCATTTTTAAGAAGGTATGTAAGAATATTTACATATTTTCTTTATTTTTTCCATCAACAACTTTGATAGCATGTTTGCTATATAATATATTGGCTGTTTTGAAATTTGTGCAAACTATATATTTGTTCGATTTTCAATAAGTTATATAAACTGTTAATTTACATAAAACCCACACTCTGCTGTTTATTTTGCTGTAATGTATCATGTTTTATTGGTAAAATAGAAATGCGAAGATGTAGTTTCCTCTGTCTCTGCTTGTTGTAGTTTTTTATACTAAGTATAATGAAGTGTGAAGATATCTAAACTGAGGCTACTGACAGCAAAGTTAGTACATATTTTTTATTGGACATATTTCCAATTTTTGTAATTACATAATTTTTGAGCAGCCTAAAGAGGAAATTACTAATTGACAAGCTATCTTATCTGTGTTTGTATTAAAGTCAATGCCCACTGGAATGCTGAAACTATTATTTAAAGCCATTATTGGTGCAACTACCAAGAAAAGATATGCACAGCATTGAAGTTAATGAAATGATTCAATGAGCAACGTAAGTAGTAGGCACAAAGCTTCCCTAGACTGTGCAAAGTTAAGAAACTGATTTGGAAGAGTAAGCAAATGTGAGTTAAGATAGGAAGTAATATAGCAAATTCACTGTGTCAAACTGAATAGAGTATTTAAGCTAAAAACATTGTATTCCTTAAATCTGTTCATAGCAGACAGAAGACAAGAGAAAATTGGTTCTCTAAAAGTGACAGAGGAGAATTGTATCTTGAGGATAAAGGAAAGAAAAGGAAAGGAGATTTGCTAAGCAGTTTATTTTTTTGCTACCATCACTACAGAGATAGGGCCAGACTCTTCATAAATATTTCTTTCTTATGTCACTGCCCAGAATCATTAGTACTGCATCCAATCAGAGCTAGCTACAATGAATCAGTCCGACCCTTAACTGCCTTCTCAGAAAATATAGCCACCTCAGGTGGTGACCACTTCTAATCAGTACTTCACTCTCTGTTTTCCTGATGAGATGTGAAAGTAGGAACAATATGCTTTATTCTAGTTAGTAACCTGCCAGGAAGTTTCACAGACTGTTCTAATCCTCGCAAATGCTGAAGTATCTTAACATTATCGTCCTAGAATATTGTTGTGTCAGGTAAAAGGGAGGAAGAGATGATGAAGCTTATTGGACCATAAACTGTTCTGATAACTTGTCAATGTAAATACTGAAACACAAATTCCTGGGACTACCCTCAGACATTCTGCCACCTGCATGTTTGAGTGGGCCATATGAATTTACCTTTTCAAAAGCTCCCAGGCTGTATTGATGATAACAGTCCGAGCATCTCTGCTGGAAAACAGAAACCAGTTCAGGGTCTAAGAATTCTAAAATCCCCCCACGGTGCCTTCCTCTATGTGTTGGTAGCATAGTGTTTAGGCCAGGGTCATAAACATAGAGATTCTTAATATTTGATGATGCTAAGGATGAATACTTAACATTTGTTTGTCATTTTAAGGATCAGAGTCACCATGATACAGAGATAAAGATATCAAACCTCAAGTCAGTTAGTTTGCAAACCACTAATTTAAATTATTTCTAAGTGGCTTCCCATAATGAAGTAATTCATACCTATGACAATTTTTATGCTTGATTGGGGAGTGGGAGTTGAAGGAAGAATTTATGAGAAATTCTTTGCTTACATGCTCTGAAACTATTCCAATTAGAATAATAATAATTGGAATAAAGATTTGTTATTAAACATGTTAAATTTATGCTTCAAAAAAAATCAAATGGAATAAAACAAATTATCATCAACTTTTAAGTGTTACAGTTTGAAATCTGTAAACTTGTACAGAAAAAATTCTTGATATTGTTGATAGCTGTAAGATTTGATAACTAAAAATAATATACTTATTTTTTAATGCTTAATATATGTCAGGCAATTTTCTAAGTGCTTTACATATTTTAATTTATTTAAGAATCAGAAGAACCCTGCATGCCAGATACTATTATTACCTCCATGTTACAGATGAGAAATCTGAGGCTACAGAAATTCAGTAATTGCCCAAGTGACATAGCTCATAAGTGGCAAAGGTACGATTTGGATCCAGGCAGACTGCCTCCAGAGTCTCTACTCTTCGCCACTAGCATGTGTTCTCTCCTCTTGTACTAAATTACCATGATACTCATTATACATTCTAGGCATATAAAATAAAATCTAGGTTCAAAAAAGTTTATAGAATCTTAAGATGAGTAGGAATAAAGATCTGAAGAAGTTCTAAGATGGAAGATGTTGCTGGTGTGCCTAGAAAATTAGAGTTGGGGGGATCTTTGGGATTGCCTAAGTTCTCAAAATTTTCTCTATGATTGATCCAATTGTACAATTTATATATATATTTTTCTTTGCAGTGGATTTATCTGGTGATCAAAGAGTCTACCTCATATGTCTAAGCACATGATTGTTGGGTGGGCAAAAATGGTCATTTACAAACCGTAGATAGGGGATTCAAACTGAATTGTAGAAATTTGTTTTCATTCCTTTCTGTTGGCAAAAGTTTGATGTGGGAAGCATAGAATCTCCTAGGAGCTCTATGCCTACTATGTAGAGGAGGCTGGTCCACAATTAGAAAAACTGCAGCCAACATGTTAAGAAATGGAGAAATAAAGCAGTCTGCGTGTGTTGGAAAAGGAAGATGAAGTGGAGTGAGAATCTTAACAGCATTTCATTCCTTATGTCCAACTGCTCCAAAGATCCTTAGTCTTCCCATAGTTACATGAGCTTTAGTATGAATTACCTTTTTTACAAAACCTAGTATGAGATTTTTGCTTCTGCTATTTGCAACCAAAAATACCTTCTGATACTTTAAACATGGCTTTAATATTATGCATAGTTAGTCTTCACTAAGAATAGGAAAAAATGTTTTCAGAGCTTATGATTCAGAGATGAACAAATCTTGGCTATTCTTTAAAAGCAGGGGGTATGAGTGAATCTCTGAATCTAGGAGAAAGAGAGCAAGGGAGAGAGAAAGAGAGAGAGGAATTTTATCTGTGAAAGGAGGATTCTCTAGTCACATTGTGTCAGTCTTGAGCTCAGAAGGGAGTCAGCTCTCATAGTAGTTCCCAGAAAAACAACACTAGCTCATAGACAATGAGGTAAGTGATACCAATATTAAATGTCCCTGTTCTATTTTACTAAAGTTTCTCTTAAAAAGCAGGCTTGTTTAATATTGTTTTGGCAAGTAAAGAGAAGGACTATTATCCATATTTTGGAATGAATTAATACAGAAAATGATTACAGTAAAGATAAAAATAAAGACTGTAAAATAGAACAAGCCACAAATAAGATATATAAATTTTTGGAAGACTTTGATCAAAGCTTGAAAAGAGGCTGACTTTGTATGACATTGTAAATGGGAAACTTGAATTATTTTACTTGGATGTGAGAGAGTAGGATTCTCATCCAAATACTGAAAATCTAGATTCCTCTAGTTCCATAAGATTAGTACTTTTATTATCTTCTATATCAAAATTGGGTCCATCAAAATAACTGTAATTCAGATAGATAAAACTGGCTGTACAGGTAAGAAATTAATAAGGTTAACTAAAGATGAATATTTTTCATTAAATCATTTCATTAAAATTGAAAACGTGTGTCAAAAATGACCAAAATCAAAAATAAGTCAAATACTGAAAAAAATTAAAACATTTATGACAAAAAAGTAACATTACCAATTTGTCAGAACTTTAAAAATTATGCAGAAGGATATGAACATACCAATAGAAATAATGACCAAGGACATGGAGAGATGTTTGAATTAAAAGGGTCAATAATCATAGTAAGAGGTTTCACGTATTAGTAATGTAAAATATTGTGTTAATGTTTATGAAGATTTAGGAAAATGGTTGCTTCATATAATACTATCATAAATATAAGATTATTTACCAATACAAAACAAAGACATTACAAATATCATATTTTGGGGGCTACCAAATGTCTAAGAATATGAATTGTTGAGGCAATGATTCTATTCCAAGAAAAGGATATTATGAAAGAGGTAAAAATTGCATAATAAAAGTTCATTACACATTATAAGGTCAAATAAACCAAGCTAAAAAACAGTACAGTGTAACACTTTGTAAAAAAATAAAATTATATAAATATAACCAAAGGACATATACCAAATTGTTGATACTTTTATCTTGAAGAGATAGTATTTATGGTAGGGTTATTGTTTTCTTTTTTCTACAATTGGCATGAGTTAATATTTGAATTGTGAAAATGCTTTGGTGAAAATCATAAATAAAATATGAATATAAAATAAATTAGCATGAGATAGGACATGTAGCAATTTTCCCTCTGCTAAAAGGGATAAAATCTTCTTAAAATTGGAATAAATACCCTTAGGTTATTTAATGTCTCAACACCAAAGGGAAACTAATTTTATTAGCACATGAGGAAGGTGATTTCCTAAGAAGGAAGGATAATGAGTGGGAGTTGACAAATAGTTACTTTATAACAGCTACAAAAATCTTAGTCTAAGGTTTGTTTTACTATCTAAAAGACATATGTACAAATATTTTAAGAATTGGCAGGGATGACTAATTAATTAAGATCTCTCATGCTCCTTTGGGTTAACTAGATTCAGCAGGGAGGTTCTCACTTAGGGACTTTCATGTGACTGGACTGGTTTTACAAGATGGCTCTCTTGGCTGGCTGTTGGTGCTCACTGTCTGCTAGGGGCTCATCTGTGGCTGTTGGACAAGAGTTCCCACACGTGGCTTCTCCATGTAACTCTGACTTCTCTCACGATGGCAAATGGGTTGAAAAATGGGAGTGTCCTAAAAGTGAGCATTTCAAGTACCCAAACAGAAACTTGAGGTTTCTTGCAATCTGCTTATGAAATAAAGCAGCTTACTTTTGCCACATTTGATTGGCCAAAAATTAAATCACAGGGCCATCCAAGATTCAAAAGGAGGGTACTATGGGAGTGTATAAATAGCTGGAGGGTAGTTCATTGGTGGGGGAAGGGGCATCTTTGGCAACTAGCTACCATGATTCTAATACATAGTAAGAGTACTTACTATCAGTATACAATTTAGAGGTGCTAAAACTGAGGTATAGAAAGTTTGTCTTTTCTAGGGTTAAACAGTGGTAATTGTGTAAGCCAGTTTTAAAACTTTGTAGTCTAACTACAAATGACCCTTAGTCACTCTCCTATTTGACTCTCTAGACTGAGAGACAGGTGACTAAGATTGTAATAGACACTCCATCAACTCACGTTTGGCCTTGGGCAAGTCAGTTGTTTCCCAACCTCACTTTCTTTTATTGTCCTCAGAAAGTAGATTTATGTTCTCCTTCTGTAGCTACATTCTACCCCTTCTCCCCTACAAAGCATCCCCTTTTCACTGACGATGTGAGCTCCAGCCTTTCTGAAGTCAGTTTCTTGACTTCATGATGCCCTCTCTCACCTACGCCTGCCCTTGCTGCTCCTTCTTACTGAAACACTCATTCAACCTCTGTCTGGGCATTTCGTACTTGACCTTTAAACAATTTTTCACATTTCTGAAAGAATTCATTCGTCGTAACCATGAGACTACGTTAGGTGTTTTTTTTTTTTTTTTGTATTCATCATTTTATTTGGCCCTTATTAGACTACAATAAACTCTTGTTGAAGAACTGTTCTCCTAACATTTGTACCTTCTCTATCAGATCATTAGACGCTATTTTTATGGTATGTTCGTCTATATGTCTAGTCTATATCTTCAAGGGTTAGTTTTGTTGACTCATTTGCTTACTGTTGTATTTCCAGTGTTTAATATTGACTTAGGATCTAATAGGCATTTATTATGTTCTGAAAAGTGAATGAAAAAAATGAATGAATGAGATGAATATAAAAAAGCGATATTATGTCCCACAGTGATTAGGGACAATGCTAAAATTTTCCTAATTATAGAAATGTTAAAAATCATATCTATTTTTAAAACATGATTTTTATTTATTTATTTATTTTGTATTTCATCTTATTGTTATGGGGGATACAGAATTGCAGGTTACATACGTTGCCCATGTACCACCTTTCCCCCCAAGTCAGAGCTCCAGGCGTGTCTGTTCCCCAGATAGTGCGCGTAAAACATGATTTTTAAAGCATGAAAATATTGGTGCCCACATTAACAACTCCCCAAAATGCTCCAGACTTCCAACTTAGCTATTTTATTTGAAATTAGCAATGACCATTTTTATGCTAATTTACTATCCCTTACTTACTTATTTCACTCACATACATACTTGCATGATTATATTTTGAGTCTGATCAAGTTAAAGTATTTTGTCTAAAACCCAGAAATAATTTAAACATTGATAAAAGTAATGTGGACAGCTTTTTAAAGTTTCTTTACCTTGTTGTGCATTTGAGAATTTTAGTAGTGATAGACATTTTAAATTCTTTGCAGACAATAACTATGAGTTCTCTTGCTATCCTGAAATAAAGAAATTCCAATGTGCACATTCACACACTAGTCCTTTCTCTGTGAGAACTGAGGAGGGAAGAGCATTGATTTTCCTTTTGCTAATCCCATATTATTGATCTTATCAAATATTTAGATGTTTAGACTCTTGTGAACACCCTATAGTATGGGCAAATTAATTAAAAAGAGAGGATGGCAGTTGAAGTTTGAATGTTAAATACTATATGGATCCATGGAATTACAATATTATTCTTCTATCTTGTCTTCCTTTCTTACTTTAATTTTTTCCAATATTCAGCAAATACACACTAAGTATCTTCTAAGTACCAGGCACTGTATGACAGGACAGGGACTAGACATGCGTAAGAGACAGATGCTGTTATCAAGACACTTAAGATCCAATGTGAGAGTCAAACACATAAATGGAGTATTTTGGAGCACAGAGGAAGCACATCTATCTCATATTGGTGGTGTTAGGGTAGGCCTCTTGGGAAAGACAAGGCTTTAATTAAATCTTAAGTATTAAAAGAGAATTAATTAGTTAAAAATAATATTGGAAATGATAGTGGGGACATTTCAGCAGAGAGGTAAGAATGAACAAAAGCTTAGAACCTAAAAACAACATGGTGAGTTCAGTGAATTAAAAGTATTTTTATGTGTCTGACATAAAGTGTGAGGCTCAGAAGGGTGAGAGATAAGGCTATATAGACTGGCAGGCACCATCAGGCTTTCCTGATAAATTTGGATTGCATTCTATAGATAGTGGAAGTTGGGTGCAGGATCTTAAGCAATGTCATGATGTAAAGCAATAGTATGATAATGCATTTGAGATAGATCATTTGTGCAGAATATTATGACATTGAAGAAAAGGATATGTATTATTGAGAAACTTTAAGCATTGCTAAAAGAAAGTCTCAAAAATAGATAAAAGTATATTTTTATCTTCAAAATATTAAAATTAAATTTGTAAAAAACTTCTTGTTATAATAATAATATATTCGCAAAGACAGTGCTGAGGCACAGTAATTAACAACTTATAGTTCTATACCTAGCTAAATAGCATAAAAGAGCTAGGAGAAATAAATGCAATTTTAGACAAAAAATAAGAAAGTTTATGATTCCCAGATCATCACAAAAATAATTTCTAAAGGATGAATTTTAGCAATCAGAAATGTGAACACAGAGAAATAAATCAGATTTTTAAAGAAATAATAAAGCAAAACCAAATGTGTGGTGAATGATTAATGTTGTTACATGTAATTAAATATTGGCCATAATATTAATAAAACCATTTCTCTTATATTAAAAAATGTAGAAACGTATTTCCAAACAATTAAAGGAAGAAAGATAGAAAAGGAGGTACTAGGTATTCAGTGAGGGGTTAAAATATTTGAGGTTTTTGTCTTTTTCAAGAAGAAGATAAACATTTAAAATAGCTGAAGTTATTTGTTTGAAAAATACATATGAGATTTAACTATGGGCGGACACTAGAACCTTTTCTAAACTTTCCTGTTATTTCCACTCACCAACTAGTTCCTCTTTGTCACTCTGAATTAAGTTTAAAGTCCTTCCTTTATTATTTTCTCTGTGCTCTAACAGTAAAAATGATCAACAGAGGAAGCTAAAAATTAATTGAGCAACTATAGCATGTGAAATATTGCACTGAAATTGTATTATTAGTAGACTAAAACTGCACTATCTTTCCATTTTTAATTACATGATGTATCTGGTGGTTTTTGCCAGAGTTTAAAGAGACAATTCACACACTCATTCTCCATTCACAAATAATTGAACTCACCTGTTTCTGTTTGTGGCTCTACCTGAGGCAGACCTTCAAAACAAGGGTCCATTCTTTAGTATACTTAGCAGCCTCTCCTAATTTCTGCTCAGAAATGCACTCAGGTTTATCGGAAACACTGTAAATTGGCAGTCAGTGCGCTTTAGAACAGGTGGTCCTAACTTCTACTGGTGATACTGAGTACATTTGTGCCTATGTTCCAAAGTGGGTGGGTGAGAGGTGGGCAGGAAGAGAGTTAGAGGAGACTAAAGAAATTAGAGAAGCATTGTCTACAGAAGGGGTTTCTCTTCTTAATTGGCTCTGGAAATACTGTTCATTATACACTTCTGAGGGAAAATTACTGTTCTTTCTGAGAAGAAAATTTAATTGTTTAAAAAAATCTTAATATTTCATTGGATAAAAAATTCAGAAATATAATTGTATTTCAAAAAGAAATATATAACCACTACCAAGAATATGTAATCTTAACAAAATAAGAAACGCTATAAGAAAGCCCATGACTTCAAATGCTATAGATGATACATATGTTAATTTGTACCATTATATACAAAACATAGTTTCTCTGTATTCATGACTTTGATTATTCAGACATTTTCACATAAACTAAGAAATTACATTTTTGTCATAAATTTATTTAAAATGTGTTCCTCCACAAACTCCCCAAGGAAATAGTCTGTGTTCTGCATAACTATTCATACAGCTCTTCCCTCCTGGATCATATAAATGGTTTTCTTTTATTCTAATCTCCTGGAGGCATTTTTTGCAGTTAATCTAAATCATTAGAGTCTTTTTTTCTGTAATATAAACACTTAAAAAGTAGCTTTCCATTTACCTGATCATGTCCAAGCAGATTTGCTTTGTAATTTATACTTCAGAGATAATACTTCTCCCTCTACCAAAAGTCTGAGGCAGAAAAGGTGACCAGTCTGATTGTATATCGTTACTTGCTCTGGCTCATAGAATATCAGAAAACTTTAACCACAGAGAAGAAAGACTGGGTATGATATGCTCGAATTTCAGTATTATAAAAATGTAATACTTCTGGCAGATATTTTCTTAAAGTACCTCACAGGAATGTTTTTTCTTTATTTACGGGATTAAATTGTCTTGAGAGGGTTTTGAAAATCTTTATTCAATTCCTTCATTTTAGTCTTTAGATTAATATGCTGTGTCAGAAATAAGTGAGTTTCGGGTCTGTGGAGATTACATGAGCACCCAAGTGGATCCTAATGGCTGCTGTGAGTTAGTTCAAGTTGCCTTCTGTGTCCCCTTGGGTATGTCCTCTTTCCCTTCTTCCAGTAATTCTTCCATCTTTCTCATTACTTCTTCCTAATCACAGCCAAAGTTATTAATTATATCTTATTGGCATTAATATGTTTAGTGCCTTTACTTATGGAATGAAATTATGTATCATTCCTTGCTTAATGATTTTAAAATGTTAGCATGCAGCTAGGTGATTTGAAAACAGAAAGCCATTACCATTTGGTGTGTGGAGAGGACCCATGCTTTGTAGAGAGGTTAGAAACAGACTCCTTCCTGCTATATAACAGATGTGTAACTTTTGTCAAGTTAAATAACATTTCTGAGGCTCATTGTCCTCATATATAAAGTGGGGTTCATGAAAATATCTCAGAGAGTTGCAATGGTTAGAGATGATAAAATACCTGGTCCATAACAGACACTTAATAAATTCTAATTTTTTTTCACCTTCCTTTTGCATCTTTTCTATTTACATTGAGTCAAAACAGTACTATTTCTCTTTAAATAAAACATCTCTAAATAGGTAAAACCCAAGACCAGCCCTGGGATAATGTTTTATAGACATATTTTGACTTAAAAACTTGAGTTTTGAGCCTTTTTCTTCCTTAATCCAGATCCTGGGCAGCCTTATGTCTACTCTTCTGTTCTCCATACCCAACCCTGTTTTTATGAAATGACATGCTAGTTTCATTTACTCATATTTGAAAATGACTCATGAGATTGAATGCTCCTGGGAAATTTGCATTTTAACAGAGCTCAAAATTTTACAGTAAATATATGTTCCCTAGTAGTAGAATTCAGGAAAACTTGTAATGGATAGCAGATGATGAGAATTTATTTTCTTTTTAACCTGGACTCTCCATAAGCATCACTCATAAACCTCTGTTCATAATCCTTGCTGATTGAGACTGTGAACATTTTACTCTGAAAAGAAATAAATATGGCAGTGGCATGCCATATTTATTTGTGCATGTCCTCATGAGGCAAGAAAGCCACATAATAAGGCATTTGACTAATTGGGGAGCTAAGCATTATGAAGGCACACTTGTCATGGGAGGGCACTTTCAATTATTGTCCTGAATCATTCATATATCTTCAGTGAAGCTAAATGGTTTAAAATTCTCTGCGACTTTAACCTCTGATTCATCTCACTTCAATATATTCTATCCTATATTCTAATTTATCCTAAGATTTCTTTATACATTTTTTCCCAATCTTTAACATTTAAGTCTGCCATCTGCTTAATTTGTTTTACTATGCAGGATTTAGCTGGGAGCATAGTGAAAATAAAGCACTTATGGTAAGTAGCTTTCATGTGGCAAGTAACAAAAAAACAAGGTCTATAAAATAAGCACATTGTTGAATATTCAAATAGCAAATGGCAGCAGAGGTGAGTCAGAGGCAATATTTGCCTAAATGTGCTGAGGGACAGTATTTGTGTGCATGTTTGGGGTGGGGTATGGGAAGGAGGAAGGATGGTAAAACAGGGATGAGGGATAAGTCCACTCTGTTTGATATGGATGTAGAACTTGTTTAAACATGGTCAGTGCTCATTCCCCTATAGGGGGACAGGGCTCTTCTAGGTGCAAACAATATTCTTCTCTGTGTGGCATGACTTACAATATGACATTGGGCCCTTCCTCTAAGAATTCCATTCCTTATATATCCAGGCACATTGTTTGCCTTTAGTCTGGCCTGAAATGGGTTTGAATCAGTCCACAGATCCATTCCATGATATTTTACTCACCTCTACTATAAATAGGTGGTGCCTATGAAGGGGTTAGGTGCCTAGACTCCGTATCTAGGCTATCTGGCTTAGAATTCCAGGTCTGTCATTTAAATGTTAAGTAATCTTGAACAAACAACATAAACACTCCATGCTTCATTATTGTCATCTATAAAACAATGATTATAAGAGCTCCTATAAAATGATGAAATACCTGTAAAACACTTAAAATATTATAGTTTCTGAAACAAAGTAAGTGCTCCAAAGTTATGAGCTATTTGTCCTATGTGTAAAAAACCATTGAGGCTGCTTTTCTCTATTTCTTTGTGAGGTTATTCTGTATTCTAATAAATTAACTTTTTATTTGAAAAAAATAGAAAATTGTCTTTCTGGTCAATGAAAATGGAAATATCTTGTAGAAATAGAATGAGCACAGGCAATTCATCTCTTTAGTTAGTTTTTTTTTTTTTTTTTTTTTAGGAGTTGAATGTATTAAATCAGTCAGTTGACTCATGAGGAGGCCAAAGACTATGGAAGATAATACAATACGAATTGCTAGTCAGGACTGAAACATAGCTTACACTGGAGATTTGGGACAGAGGGGAACATAACCAGGGCAGGGAGTATTTTGATTGTCCAGATCTGGGTCCTAGGGTCAGTTCTGGGAGAGGAGTAGAATGAAGAGGGATAAGGAGTAGTAAGGTTGGGCTCACAAGAGCACCTGGGTTGAATTGACTTATTATGCAAAGAAGGGCAATTCATTCCTAATGAAAGAGAATCTAAATAGAAAAACATAAATGTCCCCTATGTTTATCCCATAGTAGTCCATAAACAATTTACTTCTTTTACATATATTATTTAAAAAAAATCACTTCTACCATAACATAACTACTGCCATATAATACTGAAAATGCATGTAACTTCTCCCCAAAGGCTGGTAATCCAAAGTCTTATTTATTTTCTGCATATAGTTCCAAGATTAGGATCCTTGGATGATGTAACTCACTCTTCTTCAGTTTGAATGTTGCCCTAAATAAATGTGTAATTTGCAGCTACATGATAAATCTAAACAGACCCAAAATATCAAATCCAAAATTAAGCAGATAAAATAGGATAAACACATAGAATAAACATTTTCACATGACAAAGTAGAGAAGAGTAAATAGAACATGACGGCCTCTGAACTAGAGCACATGTCACTTCTGCTGGGCAGGAATCAGAGGCCATTGCTTAGTGGCAGATGAGTCAATGTCTTGATCAGCCTGTCTCCCTCTGCCCTGTTATAGAAAGTCCTTTGGCATTTTCCTTCATGGCTATATCTGAGATTATTGGAGCACTTCCATTTCTGAAGCAACACTGGTCTGGTACCCAGCTTCTTTTTTGTATAAACTCAGAGACGTGTGAATTGTTTTAGGCATTGAAAAGTTGCCAGGGTTGAAGTTTTTCTGACAAAATAATGCTCTTAAAACCTCAGCTGACTTTTGTTTGCTGCTTGCTTCCTCCCTAGACTGGTAACCAGTGCCCAGGCTGGATGACTCTAGTCTTAAATCTCAATGTCATTCTGGTAGTTTCTGTCTCTTAGCAACCCATCCCAATGTTTCTGCCTGGGGCAGGGAGAACATGAATCTGTCCTTTACCTTTTGTCTGCATTAGAATACACGATTTTTTATAACAGGCTTACTATTATTTTTGTGAGGGGAGGACAGGAAACACACAGTGGTTGCTTGAGTTTAGCCCTGTCTTGATTTACAATCTTGATACTTTGTTCAGCATGGATTTTTACATTAATTTTGATTTTTAAAAATATCACATCAAAATACTTTTCTTGATTACCAAGGTTTTTTAGTGCCTCCTTAAATTCTGTGCCTGAAATTAGTGCCTCAATCATCTCATACTAATCTTGGCCCTGCAGGATGAAGCTGCCTCTTGGTGTCTGGCTGCTGAGTTCTAATACAAAATTTGCTGATTTCCCTACATTCTTGTCTTTGCTTTCACTAATTGGCTTGGAGTGATATAATTTGGTTTTTTCAGCCTGTAAGGGATGCTCATATAAATCTCGGCCACCTTCATTTCTTGAATGTCACCTTAGCAATGGAGTAAAGGCTGTCACTCTCTGCTTTGAGAAGAGTTAGACTCAAAGAAGACTTTGAGCCAGTGCCAATGTCTTTATTTTATGTCCTTACTAAAGCCTGCAGGAAGCAGTCAGCAAACTCAGCATTCCAACAGGTATTTTTGTTTTGTTTTGTTTGTTTGTTTTTTAATTCATCCCAAAGCTCCAGATATTTTATTTGCATTGTCTGATTCCCAAGATAACGATAGGCAAGAACTTAACCATACCCTCTACTATCACATAAGCAGGTTGATATCCTTCCCAGTAAGAGATGAGAAATCACTTCTGTACTACTGCTAGCTTTGACCTAGCCTAAATCCATATTCGAATTGTCCTCTGGTGTAATATTCCACTTTCATGTACCAATTTTTGTGTTAGAACTCTCTAAGTTAAAGGTGTCAAAGAATAAATTCAAAGTAATTTATGCAATAAAATAGACTAAAACAGCTAGGGAAGGAGAGAGAACTGCTTTAGGCACAGCTAGCTCCGTATTTTCAAACAATGGCATAAGGTCTCTTTCTCAGCATATCCTAATCTGCTTTCCTCTGCTTGACCACATTCCTACCAAGTTAATATTCTATGGTGGGAAATTGCCCACCCTTGTAGTTTATATCATCCATGTATATCCAGATCCCGCTGAACGAAAAACTTTTCCCCCCAATAGTGACAAAATTATGGGAGATACTCTGGTTAACATGGTTTGGGTTATGTGTCCTTCTCTAAAATGATTGCTATGACCAAGAAAACACTGTACTCTGACTGGAAGGTCTTGGTCACATATTCACTCATGATCAGGGAGTGTGAGTTTGTCCTACTACAATCATGATGACTGTGTAGGATTACTATGAAGTGATGAAGGAAGGGGTGGTTCCTCAAAAGATGGAATTCAGAGGAGGCAGAGAGTGATATATTTTAATGTGACCCCTATGCCCTGGGAGGGGTGAGGCAGTAGGGTTACATCTCAAAGCTCTGGGGGAGGAGGGCAGAGGGTGAGGTGATCAGATGCTCTGGTCTTCCTTGAGGCAAAAAAAAAAAAAAAGACATGATCTCTCAGAATATCCTTTTCCCCACCTTGGTTGGCTTAGCTCAAGGATATTCCAGGTCTTCCTTTTTTAGGATGGCAATTTTCTCCCTGCAGTTAAACAGTCCCAACAGAGTGTGTGAAATGTGTGCTATTTGTGTTGAGGAGGGAGGAGAGGACAATGCATTAAAGAAGCTTCTCTCCCGTCCTGTGCCGTAATTGGGAGACAGGGCACACAGTGAAACACATTATGCAGATATGTTTTTACAGACTAAATTGTTCTTTACAGTTTTTCATTGATCAAGTACAGTGACCTCTGGTATGTTCTTAGTATTACCTTAAAAATTTTAGTAATCTTCTTGCTGTTCAAAATACTCTGCTCACAAATAATATAAATCAGTAATTTTGAATCATTAGCTAGGGAAAATGCTGGGCACTGAATAAAACTGTTTTAAATGGATATTCTTTAGCAGATTTCACTTGAGTACTTTAAATTCCTTCAACATGTATGAGTACATTGAGTACGGAAATGAAGCAAATGTTTAAGAAGTGGTTACATAAGCTGGCCTCTTCTCCTTCTGTATGTGGGGGGAACAAGCTGTCTCAAGGGCATATAAGGCATCTTACTCCCCCATACAGCTCAAGTGAGGACTGTTTCTTCCCTGGGTTTCAGAAACACAACAGAGGAATGCCCTGTCTTACACTGGGGAGAGGAGAGAAGTCATTTGAAAGTTAAATTATCCTATGGGCTTTTCAACGCATAACTCCTTCATGGGTGATTATAGCTTTAATTCTTCCTTGATGCCAACACCTTCTTTTCCCCTTTGAGTGATTGTAAATCCCGAGTTCATGCACACATATAAAGGAATCATTTGTTCCTGGAACCCTTTAAATGAAAGCAATATTATGCATATATGTTTGTATGCACATTTCTCTCATGAGAGGACTTATGCAATGTTACGGAATATTCTGGAGTGAATCCAAGAAAGAATAAGAATGACTCGCTTAGAGGAAACCTGTTCTGAAAAGATGTTTATATAACACATTAGGGAAGATGGTTGAGTCCCTACTGTTTGAGGCATCAAATAAAAACGTGAGAAACCCATACTTAAATTTCTTCATAAGATAATACTCCTGAGTCTGCTATACCATTTCTATACCTACCTTTAGAGTGTTGTGACTGGGAAGTGGATACCTTCTTATCCATAAATCCCCTATTGTAATAAATAAACCCAGATTTCAATAATGTAATATTGTGATAATTCTCCAGTCTCTTGAATATACTTTGTACAACACTCTGAAGCGACATGACTGTTGAAGAGATTCCAGTTCTCATTTACCTCAAAAGCTACACTGTGATAATTCCCCTCCTTTACAGGAGTAGGAAATGAATAGGCTCACAGTTGCGTTCTCCCTAATCCCTGAAGGAGAACAGGCAGCATAGGTTAGCTGCTGCTCAAAGGGTTGCCCAGAGCTGACTACTTTGGAATTTTAGAGTGTTATGCAATTTCTTCACTGGATATCTAGCATATGGTATATGCTACTAGGTGCGAAATGATTGAAATTTTAATGAACAGTTTATACTTGAGCTTCCAAGGACCTCAGGCATTTAAAGATGGTTGGTTTGTGAAATAACCATGAATGAAAATGACCCCAGGTAACTGAACATTACTCACCCTATATATGTGTGTATTATACAGTCAAATAATGAAATGAAAGCCTCACAGAAAGCTGATTGTATTTGACATGCAGTTCCGCATAATTGTTGCTGAAGTAAAGAAAATGACATACAGAATTTGTTCACAGCTTCATTATAGATGTGGTTAGATATGGTATTTGGGAAGCAAATTATATGATATTATTAAAAGTGAAAGTGGCTCCTGTAGACTTACCCTGAATGTCATTGCCTCAAATCTTCTGAATAAATCACAGCTTTGGCCAATGTACACAATAGCAACTGATTTATTTCATGGATAAGAAATCAGTAATCATAGCACCTTAATAAACATGAGAATCTTAAAAAGTTAACACTCTCAGAAATGCAATCAGGTATAAGCTGTGCCATCAACAATTTCTGATGCTAGATAATTTATACAATATCAAGAAATATTTCCATGAATATAATAAGAATGAACGAAAAAGTGGTAAGTCCCAGACTAGTACATTTAATGCACACAGTATAGTTTTATAACCATCTGTTAATTCTCTCTGGCCATACAACTCCTCAGCTAACTAGAGCATGCAATTAACCAAGCCATTCCAATTCCTAACCATGTTATATAAACAGGCATTTATTGTTTTTTTTTTTTTTTTTTTTTTTTTTTTGAGACAGAGTCTCACTTTGTTGCCCGGGCTAGAGTGAGTGCCATGGCGTCAGTCTAGCTCACAGCAACCTCAAACTCCTGGGCTTAAGCGATCCTACTGCCTCAGCCTCCCGAGTAGCTGGGACTACAGGCATGCGCCACCATGCCCGGCTAATTTTTTGTATATATATATTTTAGTTGTCCATATAATTTCTTTCTATTTTTAGTAGAGACGGGGTCTCGCTCTTGCTCAGGCTGGTCTCGAACTCCTGACCTCGAGCGATCCACCCGCCTCGGCCTCCCAGAGTGCTAGGATTACAGGCGTGAGCCACCACGCCCGGCCAACAGGCATTTATTGTATTTCCTATAAAAAGAAATGATTCTGTGGGAATTGGTGTAGTGTTTCCATACCTGTCAATCATTTATAACTACTTCCAATGAAGAAGCAAATTTTAGGGCATTATTGAGACCAAAAAAATGAAAATTCACTTTAAAAAGTTTGGCTCCAGAAACATAATTGAAAATTAGTAGATTCTGTGAATTTAGTTAAGGCTAAAAATAAAGATTTGAGACAGGTTAAGCACCACTGGGGAAAATTATTTATTTTCTCATGAGAAGGTTTAGAGGATGATAAATAAAACATTTCCTAATTTCAAGAAATATTAGGTAAATCATAGGGCAGCTTACTACTCAGGTTGACTCTGCAAAGTCTGGTTTTGATGCCCTTTGCTTATGATCATGATTATAATCATCATGTTTACGGATGACTTTGGAAGCATTCATGGACAATCTACAATTTTATAAGGCTGGGTGTACATAACCAGTAATTGATTTCTTACTTCATCTGTTTCTTTAAAAACCCTTCTTCCCTTACTTCTTTTTTCTCCTTTTGTTTCTTTGTTTCTCCCTTTCCTTTCTCTCTCCTTCCCTCTACTGTCTTTCTTTCTCTTTCCTTTTTTTTCTTTCTCTTATTAATAATCAGGGTTATTCCTCTATGTCTTAAGTAGACATGCACATTTTCCCAAGGGAAATTTGTCCTCACTACCTCTAGTTTTGCATCTGTTACTTATTTGCTTCATTAATTTCCCTGCACCTCACTGTCCTAACCTAGACCATGGAGGTGATAGTTTCTGACGCATGGAATAGTTGAGAGCAATAGACGGATAATGTGCAGGGCCTAGCATAGCTCAAAATGGATGCTCAACTTCCTTTCCCCCTACCCAGGTATCATAATAAAGCATTTTTGCTCCCTGTCTCATCTCAAGACCTTTCAATTCAGAACTTTTCTTATAGCAGTCCCGCTAGGCAATGCCCCATATCTCAATCTTTGCCTGTTATTAGCCCTTATCTGTCACTTATCCTGTTCCCTAAAGGTTCTTACCACATCTCAGATATAGGGCCATTTGGGCAAAACTGCTATAATTGAGCAGCTGTTTGGTTGTGTAACTTTCCTGGATAAGAAATTTTATTTTCACACTCAACTTCAGTGAGCAATATCTTATTCTAAAGAAATAAATCTGATAGGAGATGTTTCAGATGACCTAGCAGGTGTGTGAAAGATAATTTTGGTTTATTGGGTCTTTCCATGCCCATTACATACTGTCATGTACAAGCTATATATGAGCATTTTAAATTTTGGTCCACTGTATGATACATGCCCAACAATGAAACAAGATCATCTCCATTACTTTTTTGATTAAATCAAGTATTTCACATATATTGTTAATAACCTCATGTGAATTTTTTAATAACTTAGGACAGCACACTTATTTCCAGGGTGTTTACTATTTAAAGAAACTTTTTTATCAGTTGGGAACCCACTAGTTTTTTCCAACAACATTTCAGCTTTTTTTTTTTTTTTGTCTGCTTAAAATGTGCAATGCCAACTCTAAGAGGATGAGGCAGAGACAGTAACTCTGAAGGGCATCTGGTTTAGGAGAATAGTGCAGACCACAAATGCATGGGTATGAAAATACTTAGAGAAATATAAAGGCCATGACTATTTCCCCCATTAAACTCACAATTGGCTGGGGTTCTATGGAACTTGATGGTGGGGAAGACAGAATTAGATGACTTTAAACTCTTAAAAGAGAGGAAAAATAGAAAAGTGAAGTTTTTCACCAGAAGTAAAGAAACATAAATTCGCTTAGTATTGCCCTCTTTTCACACCACCCACCTACCCCTTCACTATTGTATCTCAAATGTGTGATAGTGAGACACAGATTTTACCTTCCCACATATTAACTATTTGAGAAACTTTAATCTTTTTAACTTTTACCTTTTCCCTACACAAGCTTAGTGTTGGGAAATACCCCCTAAATTAATGCCTTGACATTATATATCCAGTATAACGATGGTGCCAGTTCTCAGAGTGTATGCTGGGTAAGGCAGGATGAACATGAATTTGGGAAATATTATATAACCATTGAAAATGCATGAACTCAAATTTGTTTCATACTCTTTGTACCGATTTCAACATATAAAATTTTGCTTCAGGATAGCAAATAAAATATGAAGAGAACTATAAGTGCTATGTTATGAAGGATCCTACCACTGCCACAAGCCAGTTATATGTCTGTGCCTGCATTATTTTTTTCTTATTTTTTGTTTTATTTTTCTAGATATTTGAAATTCCAATCCTGCACCCTCTGTTTTACTCAGCTCTCAGCATTAAGGCCTAGAAAAATGTGACCTTGCCTTAACTGCTTAGGCAAATCACATACGGATTATCTTGAACATTAATAATCTTTACTCCCAAGTTGATGGAAAGAGAAAATATTCAATAATTGATCTTTAAAGTTGTGCCAATAGATTAGGTACGCTGACTTTATTGCATCGCTCAGCATTTATGTAATAATTTTGGAAATATATGGGTAGAAAAGCAATTTGATCCAGTGTATCTAACATGTAAGCAATGCCCAGTAGCGCACCAACATTGATCGTTTGCAGCTGATACCTATTCTTATTAGTCAGCATCCATGCTGGTTCAATTAAATTTTTGACTATCACCCATGTTTGCAGATACTGGAAAATATACAAGTGTTTTTTTAATTTATTTTAATTTACATAAATATTATTTTACAAGGTCTCTGAATTTAGTTAATATTAGATGAATATCCCCAGATAAATATAAGTGGTAATTTTAAATTAATCTAAAGCAGCCTGGACACATTCAGACTTTTTTTGTCTTAAGTTATTCATGGGATTATAAATAGCACAGTGCTGCTAGTTAACTAAAATGATAATATGTAAACATTATAATATGTAATTATGTTTTTATCAGTTCCTATGAAATTTTCTAAATGATGCACAGTACATCTAACTAATGGGTGTGTGTTTTTTCTGTATCTATATCTACAACTATATCTATATCTACCTATATCTGTCACTGTTAAAGAGATGCTTTCAATTTCTCTCCAGTCTGGGAAAATAGTATTTTTCTAAATTATCCATGATAATCTATATGGAGACTAAGAAAACATTTCCCATATTATAAAATATCATTTTGGCTTTTTATTTTTTCACAGGGACATTTCCCATTCAAGAGATATATGTGTATATATATATTTGAGTAAAACCAAGCACATGATTTTACACATTGTTTTTATAATACTCTATGAATATTTCTAGCATATGTATGTTCATAATACATACTAGTTCTTAGAGTACGTGTCCTTCTCCTTCACTACACTCTCCAAAAGGGCTATTGATTATGACCACAGGAGGCTTGAGGTAAATGAATATTCATTGGATGAATGAATGAATGGCTTTGATTACTGAAACCTATGTTCGATTTGTAGGATTTGATCTGTGGACTTTCTCTGAAGATATATTCAGAACTGCTAATGTGGGCATTACTGCTGAATGTGTTGATTCTAACAAGTGCTTGATGTTTAACTACAATGTAGCAATTTGAGCTATCACCTTGTGTCTATAAAGGTGGTACATCTAAAAATGTCTAGCTTTCCAACATTCATGAACAGCAAGAGTTACTATGTCCTAATGAAGCTTAAAAAATAGTTTGTAAAATTAGATACTTAGAAAATTTGTTTGGGGTACAGAAAATTTGTATTGACTTTGCTCAAATTTATCATTAACGTGGCTGATCAATCAACCAGTCCATAGGCTTTAGAGCATAGTTTGTGTCCTTACATGCTGCATGGACCTGTTTGATTATGTCACATAATTGGATTCAGCAACATTAAAGAAGACTAAAAAAAAAATAAATAAGAAAACCACACACACAGAGGAAGGATAGGCAGGAAATTGCAAAATTGCAGTATCAAAATTAAAGCAAACAACAAAGAAAGCAATTAGTGATGATTAAACTCAGGGGGAAAAGACTGCAGCTCTTCTTGTTGGATAGAAAATATTTTTGCATGATACATATTTATAGACCTCTAGAAAATGTCACTGATCTGTAGAGAATTAATACTCTTGTTTCCTCTCTTCTATTGCTCTTAATTATAACTACTTCTACTTTATCATAACCACTACAGTCTTCCAGTCCTCTGGCCACTGAAAAGTAGTAGAAATGTGCCCTGCAACAGAATCTGCACACCATAGAGATATAACAATGACTACCATGGAGAAGCTACACAACTGATCACTGCATTATACCTTCCAAGTAGTTTCTCAGAAGCCAGATCTATACTATTGCTAAGGGTGCCTGCTTTGCAATAAACTCTAACTGGGCTGAATCTCAGCTCTGCCACTTACTAGCTATGAGGTCTAGGCCAAATCACTTACAGACACCTTAGTCTCCTTGTCCATGAAATGAGACAAAACCATCTACCACTTAGAAATTTGTCAATAAATCTTTTAAAATTTAAAAGATTAACTGGCTAATATTCAAGTTCCTGACTTATCTTGTGCTCTCTTGGCCATCTTGAGACGTGTATTGATAACTGGCTGGACGTAGACCCTCCAGATCCTTTGGAAAATCTCGGCGAGACTGGCTTCTGAGCTCAGGCAGCAGGCTGCAATCATTACTCAGGGTCCAAAGGGAAGATGAAAAATTACTCGTAGTGCTACATGAAGAAGACTATATAAATTCCAAATTAAATTTTCTGCTGTCTTATCAGAATACAATTGCCCCAAACTAAGGTTATTATCTTTTATTTTTCCTTGAACCTGGCCTTTTCTCTCATCATTGTGTTTGGCAGTATTTTACTTAAAGGGATCAACTTGCACACATAAGGAATTTCTGAAAAATACGTTAGATGGTCAAGCACATTTTTACAAAAAATACTGAAGCAACTAGGGGGCAGTGCTGCCAAGTGATAGCTGAAATCATCTTTAGCCAGCTGAGGTATGAAAAACAGTTCAGACCCAAAAAACAGAAGAGAATTGGTGATGTAATGTATTAAACTGAACATCATGTGAAAGTCAAATTCCTGATAAATGCAGACCACCGTATTCTCATATGTACAGGAATTTATGAGCCCTGAGTCATCTTTGACTCTTTCTTATTTTCATATTCGTTAGCCCCAGCTATGCCTTGGTTGGGGACTTGTTTGGTTAATACCTTTTTCATCAGCCCTTTTCTACTTCTCACAATTCCAATCTTAGTTTGGCTTCTTATCAGTTCATATCTAGACTGATCAAGTACCTCTACTTGATACCACTGCATTTAAAATAGATTGGCTTTCCAAAATTGAGCTTTTCTCCCCGAGAGGCAGTATAACATCAGTACAACATGCACCAGCGCCTGGTCCTTGGTGTCAGGAATATCTGCGTTTGCATCCTGGTTTCACTATGTGCTGTGGGAATTTGGGTGAGTTGATTAACCTGGCTTAGTCTCAGATTCTTCCTGAATTTACCCCTTGTAATTAACATCTTCTCTTGAATCATAAGTTCAAGGTAATGGATGATCCATTTGTATAAAAACAAATTTTAATACCTTCAACCTAAAAGAAATAAGTTAACAAAGAAAAAACCTTCTCCCTTGATCTCACATCTGTCATCCAGTTCCTGCGTCATTTCTCTGCTTTTTTTTCATGGAGACTCCTTGAAAATGTCATTTGCACTAGCTGTTTCTATTTCTTCACTTCTCATTTCTCTCTATAGCGTGCCAGCTAGGGTTTTGCCACTACCTGTCTGTGAAAACTGCTTTTATCCTCCTAACCAATTTTATCATAGGCAATGTTAATCCCTCTCCTCCTTCTCCTTCTCTCCTCTCCTTTTTTTGTTCTTCTCCTCTCCTCTCTCCCCTCCTGTCCCTCCCTTTCCCTTCTCTAGGTCATCGCATCTGTCTCTTAACTTTAAATAATATCTATACACTGTCACCTTCAAAATCTGGATTCCATGTTAATGATACAAATTGTGTATTCATCATTTTCAGTTCTGTCTTTTCAGACTTTGCATAACCAAGTGAGAATCTTTATTTTTAGCCTCTGAAACCTCAAATCTTTCCCATTTCAATGTATGTTACTACTATCCACTTACTTTCCCAAGCAAAAAATAAATAAATAAATAAATAAAATCAACAATCAAACAACCAAACAAACAAAAACAAGAGTCCTTCTTAATTCCTATCTTTATATCTACCCTATGTCTGGACTTTCTGGTAGAATTCAATCTGATAGTATTTTACCATAAAAACACATACCCATATTTTCCCCACTTAGGTCCACTGCTACAAACCCGTCCATGCCAATGATGCATCACAAAGAAGACTGCAACAGTCTCCCAACTGGTTTTCCTGCATCTACTTTTGCACTTTTTCTAGCCCATTCTCTATACAGCACACAGAGACACTATCTTTACAACAGTGATCGTATCATGTCAATCTCCTGCTAAAGCTCCTCTTTGAATTCCCCTTGTAATTCAAATATGGTAGAAATATATTGCCACTGCTTAGGAAGCCCTGCCTGCTCTATACATTATCTTTAGCTCCAAATTCACCTTGAAACACTTTCTTTGTTAAGCACCTTCCAGAGACAGTGGCCTTATTTCAGTCCCAGTAACTATACTGTCCAATATGGTAGCTACTAATTACAAATGACCATTGAACACTTAAATTATAATCACCACATTTAAATATTCTAATCTAAATCCATTTTATTCTTTAAGTGTAAAGTACATACCATACTTCAAAGATTTAGTGTAAAAATTAATGTCAAATATTTCATTACTTTTAAATTAATTACATGTAGAAATGCTACTATTTTGTGTATATCAGATAAAAGAAATCAAAATTAAATATTAATGTAATTTAACCACTTTATTTTTACTTTTTAAATGTGTCTCCGAGGAACTTTAAAATGTGTCTTGCATTATATTTCTAGAGGAAAACATATTTCTAGAACAGACTAAACTTACTTCCATCTCAGTAACTTTGTGGTTTTTCTTTCTAGCTGTATTTTCTTTTTAATATCCTCCAAACAGAAGTTCACTTTATTGTTTTATCACCTCTCAGAACTCAGTTCAAGTTACACCTCCTCAGAGTGTTCCTGCTTGATCAGTCTACATAAATTTTGCGAGCTTCCCAACTCTACTATATTTACTATTTATAATATTTATTTCTTTTCATTTTTAACTCTTATTATTCTTTGAAATTGTTATTATTATTATTGTTTTGGTCATGCATAAGTTTATTGAAGAGAATGATACTGTCTATCTTGTTCATTTCTGTGCCCTGGGATTCATAGTGACTGGCAATTTGTAGATACTCAATTTATATTCATTGACTGATTGAGATACTGAATGAATGTCAACAATGCTATTATTTTAACTTATATTTTCACCTGCCTCCTGCCTAGCAGTTTCCTAGAATTAAAGAAATCCATTTCAGTTGGGTTGGTGGTGGAGAGTGTGAGAATAGAGGTATGGAAAAGATAAACTAAGATACTCACATTTGTCATCAATGGGGTACAGGAAATGCTACCTCCAAAATATGGAATATTGAGTATTTTAAGCAGAAATAAAATGAGAAAACTACAGAAATAAGAAGATCTCTCTGACCTTCTCCTTCCCTTCTCTCCTGAAGAGCCTCATGTAACAGGCGATCTACTCTGTCCCAGAAGGAAGGAATACAACAGAGAGAGGATAAAAAGAATATGAACAAACAGTCCTTGCTATGTTCCCCTTAATCTAGAGTTTCTTGTCAGGGATAGTTTATCACCAATAGATCATATCCATTTGTTCTCTAATCATATTACCGCATGACTGTACATAAAAATATAGTTTTCCCTGGGTCTTTGGGTGCCCATTTTTGAAGCATTTGTGTCACATAAAAGTTATATTAAATAAATTTGCTTATGCTTTTCTCTTATTAATCTGTCTTTTGATATAGAGGCCTCAGCTATGAACCTTGTGATGAATAAGAAATCTTTTCTCCCCTGCATCATCTTGATGAACATGCGTCTAGTTTCATTTCTTATTGCCATAAGGGAGCACAGGCGAGAGCTTCTTTGGGTTTTGAATGTCTCATAGAGTTTTTGCATAATCTTGGATACATATTAATCATTCAATAAATGCATGTTAATTTTTTTTATGAGCCACAAGGAGCAGATGCATCAAATCTTTAATTGAAACTGATCCTGTTAGAGCACATATAGATTTAGCTGTATTCAGTTGCTCCACAAAGATTCCCATGGAAACCCATAAAAAGGAAGGCAAAAAGGGAAACAAAGATACTAACTCCTTGTAGGTTCACCAAATGATATTCATTTGAATACTTTAATTTCTTATTCTTTATGAGTAAGAGATATGGGTTTTCCTTCATTTTGATCAATGTTATGTTCCCTATCGTAAGAAATCAGAGATGCATTTGTCATGAAACCCCCTAATAAGCAAGGTAGAGACATGCAGAAATGTAATGTGGATATGTGAACACATAAACTCCTCTTCTAGAGTCTCCTTTTACACAGAAAGAACTATATACTCTTCTAATTTGGAGCTAGTGATTGGATAGGAAGAAGTTGATATTTCTTAGGGTGTTGTCTATATGAAAGAAACTAGTTCTTACCTGTGTAGGAGATACAGAGATGTGCCTCCCAGATTCCCCTTCCAGAAAGGGCACGCTAACTTTGAGGACTATGGTTATCCAACAGCCTCCAGCTATTAGTTTCTTCAGGTTCAACCTCAGATTTCAAGCTGAAGTAATATCCTTCTGCGAGTGGCTGTCAGCCAGTGACTGAAGAAGGTGGTGGTCCAAGGACTTGGCCTAGATGGGACTCCTCTAACAGGAAACACTTACTTTAGAGCTCCTTGTCAGGGATAGATTCTTTGTCAGATCTAACCATTCCTTCTTTTTCCCTTTTCCTTTCATTGGCCATACTTCTCAACAAAAGAAGTTTTGCTTTCAACTCTGTCTCAGTGTTTGTTTCCTGGAGTACACAACCTGAAAAACCTTGTGTTGTTTGAAGTAGACACTCTTAGTACTTGATCTATAGAAGCCATTTTATATTGTCTACTGATAAGTCATCTAGGAAAGAAGAACAATAGTTAACATGTTTCTTTCTCCCCTACTTCCCACCTTCCTTCCCATTCTTCACTAGCTCCTTCCTTTCTCCCTCCCTTTCTTTCTCCTCCTTTCCATCAATAAATATTCACTTGGCACTTATGCCCAGGATATATAATGACATACAAGAGAATATAATACGGTCCTTGCCCTAATAGTTGTCTACCCACTAGTTATAATGGCTTTTTAATATATTGTGTCACAGAACCTTTTGAAAATTTGAAATACATAGGTAGATGATAGAGATAGACAGATAGACATACCAACAGACAGACATGATCTTCTTCAAACACACCTATAAAAAGTCACACAATTTTGCATTTCAGGTCATTATCAATGCACCAAAGAAAGTGGACCCCATGATCCTACAGACCTATATAGATTCACATCTGTTATTTGAAAAGATAATCTCAATTGCTTTTCTGTCACTGGACTTTATCAAACTTTAAAAAGTCAATAGGACTGGAAAAATAAACACAAAAATTT
Organism: Eulemur rufifrons; assembly: GCF_041146395.1. NCBI lineage: Eukaryota > Metazoa > Chordata > Mammalia > Primates > Lemuridae > Eulemur > Eulemur rufifrons. The sequence continues at coordinate 30,221,607 of NC_090997.1, read as the reverse complement.
AAAATTATAAATTTCACTTAAGTTTAGATATTTTAAAGAATCCTTAGAAATGAGTTGTTCCCTGTATGGATTTACTTAAGCCTAGTGGCTTGGTTTTGATGTTTCCAAATATCTTAGGACCAAACATTCTATACATATATATGTGTGTGTGTGTGTGTGTGTGTGTGCAAATCTTGATTTTTTTTTTTAAGTCAGAGGAATTAATCTGGGCAAAAAAATGTTTCTGGGATTTTATGGAGTTGGGGATCATTAATATAGGCCACATAATAAAGAAAATTACTATTACTTAGACACAGCATGTTGTAATTGTAGCTCCAGTTCCTCCATGTGGTTAAAAATATGAAAGCATAAACATTTAAACTGTTGAAATATTTTCCGTTATAGATATTCATGCATACAGCAACAGAACAATATTTCAGTGTAGTGGTATTGCACAAAAATTCTAGAAAACAAATTAACTCTTTCTAGAGATGCATTTGCTTATTCAACTGTGCACTTTAAGTATAATAGAGCTTTGCAGAATTAAAGCAGCTGCAGCTGAATTTTCTCTCTAAGAAAGACAAGTTGGAGAGAAAAAAATGTTTGGATGTTTTAAGTGGTTGTTGATTTCCCTAAGAGTTAAAGTAGGTCAAGGAAACACAGATACAAACACAAGCAAACACAAAGACACCACTCACAAACAAATGAGGGATAGGTCTGTCTCATAAGAAATTTCAAGTATAGGCATAGGAGTTATGTACTGACAAGGTAAATTGGGTTTATTTCTAGCAGCAATAAAGGAGCACCTATATAAGCAAGTCCTCTTTTCAGCAGCCACTGAAAGATTTCTTTGAGGATGATTGGACATGGCACTTGGCAAAGCAAACAACATTACAATTAAGTATGTTTTCCACAAAATAAAAACACTTCCCCAAGGTTCTGTGTGTGTGTGTGTGTGTGTGTGTGTGTATACCCTGAACTCAGTCTGTTTCACAGAAACATCCACTTTGTAGCACTTCCTTTTTTCCTCAATAATGAGGACTAAGGAATACAGACACTGCCCAGCCAAAAGAGCTGAAGAACTTTGGAAGACTTGAACAAATGCAGGAAAGTGATGATTACCTTACTTGTTTTTAGAAGATGGTTGCATTGGAATGAAACTCTTCTTTCTTCCAAAAATATAAGACTAAAATTTTAGCCAATTAACAATTTCAAGATTGTGAAAAACTTCTAACTTGCAAAAAACACATTTTCTTATATGTGGCAATATGTATAAAGCCTGTGATATTGAACTATATATTGAGCAACCATTTATTTATTTATTTATCTATTGCTGTGGGAAATGAACTTCCTCTCAATTCTGCCTCTGCCCCCTGTATCCTTTTGACTAACAAAAGGTAGAAGACATCACATAGGTCAATATCATGAACAAAAATGCCTTCTATGAAGAGGAATAGGCTAAGTATTGTCAACACAAAAATCTCATATAAAATATGAGATTAGTGATAGAAATAATTTATTAACACCATAAATTTTGAATATATAAGTTTACAAATGTTATAAATATAAATATTTATAAATATTTTGCAGTATGTATTAGGTTGAAGTTGGGATTAGTACCATCCACACTGGCCTCTTTCCTCTATGAAAATCTCTTCACAAATATTTCTTTTATATTAAAACAATATTTAGGGCTTTTTATGACCCAGACATTGTTCTAGGGATGGTTAGGAGATATAATAGAGGAAGATATTAGTATAGAGGTACACACTTGTACTTTTGCATATTTCAAAGCCATAAGTTAAAGCAATAAGGGCAGATGGAAAAATTAGCATGAAGGTTGGAGAAGAATCTTTGGGTAGCAACAAAGTTTTCCCAGTAAGTTAGAAAACTTGTCTCCAGCCATTTTGTGACTCTATACATTCACTTAGGGGAGAAGAAAAATAAACCATAATTTAATGAGGCCACTGTTCATGAAGGCACTCTGCCCACTACAAAAGAAGTGAGGCAAACCTTCTTGAAGTCTAGCACCAATTAATTTTCTAAAGCAGTATATAATTTTATGGTTAAGCAATCTTAGGAGTCAGAGTGGCTGAATTTAAATCTCTGATCTCAGGCATATCAGCTGTGTGAGGTTGAGCAAGTTACTCAATCTCTTTGTCCTTTAGTTGATTCTTCATTTGTACGGATGAGGACAGTAATGTTTACTTAACAGAGTTCTTTTGAGCAGTAAATGAATTAATACATGTTAAATATAGTGGCTGGCACAGTAAGTATTAAATGAATGCTAATGTAAAAAGGGATTCTTTGAGAACATTCTGATTCCTTCAGCCTTCAGTCCTCTGTCTGCAGAGGGCAATCTGTAAAGAGTTTGTTGCTCTGATTTTACAAGGGAAAGTTGGCTTGAATAAGTCTTAGGGAAGACTTAAAATTATAGAGAAATGATTTGTATTTCAAAATTAGAAATTAGTAGTGGACTATCCAACTTAAAGCCACAAAGCAATACATTTCAGATGAAGCTCAGTGAGGAAAAAAGGTCACAGAATCTAATACCTAACTGGACCTGGCACAGATCAAGGAAGCGGGAGGGAGGATGTCACTGGCCCAGGATGCACACAGCATTTGAGGAGAATTTAGACACCCTTAAAGAGGGCTGAGGCATGACAGACTGTTGTAGAAGTATTGAAAAGTAGGCAGAGCCTTTTTTTTTTTTTTAAGATAGAGTCTTAAAAGGAGCAGTGATATGAATAATAAATTTTATAGGTCATGCTCAATATTTTTTAAACTACACACCAGAATTGCCTTCTTTCTTTCAGATGTGAATTTCTTTACTGGAAATGGTTAGTCCTATTAGAAAGCCTCAGGCGAGAAGAAGGAAGAGCTAAGTTAATTGTTCTTGATGAGGGGAGGGCAAGAAAATTTATTGAGTCATTAATTAAAAATAATTTTAACCTCAGTTGAATTATAATGTTAAGTGACTTTGTTTTTCTATAAGCTCAACCCTCACTATTCTTGGAAGAAAGTAAGAAATAGCCTCTCCGTGGTTCAGTGGGAAGATCTTCCCATCAAGCCTTCATGTTTTCCCAGCTAGAAAATTAGAAGGTTATAGAACACAGCTGAGCTTCTTGATGTACAGTAATATTTGAGAAAATTTAAATTACCTGCACATTTATTATGCTTAAAAGAACTCTTGTGGCTGTGCCATGAAAAAGCCAGGTGAATGAGTCTGGATTATTTACTAATTCACAGGTTTGTTAAATGCTATGACTCAAGGGATAGAGCAACACCCTGTTAACTCTTTTACCTGATGATATGTAAACCTCCTTCCCAAGCTTAATGTGGCCTCTAATTCTACCCCCATCATTTACTGATATGCCCAGCCCTTGAGCCATTTTTTGACATTTACAGCACACATCATAGTGGACAGAACATGGGGTTTATATCTCTAAAGGTCTGAGCTGGAACTCTGACACTTACACGCTATGTGAATTTGAGCAATGGACCTCTTGCAGACTTAGCGTCTTCATCTCTAAAATATGAAAAGTACTTGTGGAGTTGTTGAGAGGATTAAATAAGATTATGTTTTAAAGTGCCTGTTACACAACAGTTATTCAAAAATTGATAGCTGCTATTTGTAGCATAGGTTTGTTTTTCAGCTTTTATACTCTACGCATGGATCGTCTGTACCTAGAAGAGCAAATAGCAGCAGGCGTGTTTCCTTGGAGTGAGGAAAGGTGCCAATGAGAAAGGTCACTCGGTGAATGGTTCAGTCAGTTACACCCCAGATGACAGGATTCCTGAGATTTGCAACTTTGGAAGTAGGGAGAATAGACTCACTCAATTCATTCATCTGAAAAATATTTATTAAGCATGCAACTTGTAGCAGGTAAGTGAGGTAATTTGAAATGATGGTAGTATCAATGCAGTGGTGATACTGGTGAAATGAAAGGCTTTGGGAAATCAGGACCCTAGAGGAAGTAAACTAGAAATGTTGACAGTGGTTTTCACAGCATGACTTGTTTGCAGTTGAGAGAGACTATGAAGAAACTATAGTTATTGGAAATTATAAGATCTGGAGGAGAGTCACCAACTTTTTCTTGAAGGACAAAGTAGTAAATATTTTAGGCTTTGTAGGCCAAGAAGCAAAATTGAAGGTATAATGAGGGTACTTACGCAACCATTTTAAATGTAGCCACTTGGAAATATAAACTTTATCCTTAGCTCAATGAGCTGCATGTACAAAACCAGGTTGCATCCAGGATTTGGCCCATGGACAGTAGTTTGCCAACCTCTGGTATAAAATATGATTATGTGAGTGTATGTCTGTGGTAGGATGAAGGACGAGATGACTGAAATAGGAGGGTTCAAGGACCTGAGACTCCAGGGTGTTTAAGTCAGGGGGGAATTATCATCTCTCAGTGGAGTTTCAGGGCAAACCAGTGGAAACCAGTGAGATCTTGGTAGGGATGGTCTAATGACAACAGTGCCAGTCCCTCAACCTAGTGGTGGTCAGAGAGGATGGGGATGCGAACTTTCAGTCAGAGGAGAGAGATGGACCATGGCCATACACAAGAAAGGCTCTGGCACAAGGAGTGATGGAACAGGGGTGGAGATGGGGCCATGCAATGGATTGTTTAGCAGATGAGCATGATACTGTGTGGAGACTGAAAACAAGTGTATCTTCCCCAGATGGGCTAAGGTACGTTCTCCAAGATGTGATGTGAAGGAGTCCAACTCCATTAAGAAAGTGAAGGAGTCGGTGGACTTGCTGCAAAGGAGTAAATATAAATTAGAATGGTTCCTCATCTTTAGCACTAGGCCAGTATTTTTCATGTAGCTCAGTTGCAAATTAATGGCTCAATGTTATTCTTTTCCTTTGCCTGTCTATATTTCTCATTTGGGGACAAAAATGTCATAGAAGTTCCATACTCTTTCTCTGTTTCTATTTCCCAACTTCCCTCAGGGGTTTTCTTACTTCTGGATTGTGGCACTGACAATTTCCTGCTAACTGCAGTGCATCTTCCCTTGGAATTCCTATAGTACATGAATAATTCCCACCACTGTTCTTGTGCATGAATCATACTGCTCCAGCATAGTTCTCCTCCAGCCCTGACCCTGAGTAGGATCTGATAATTGAGCGGGAACCTGTGGAAGCTGGTTCAGCCTGTGGCACAGTCTGGAGCAGAGTGCCTCAGACTCACTCTGTAGGATGTTTCATTAAATGTGCCCATCTGGCCTCTCCTACTCATCTCTATCCAAGCCCTCCAGCATGCTAACTGCTCCTTGCAGCATTGCAGGTATGGTCCCTGTCATTGTGTCAAAGCCTTGGAACTTGGTTATTTTATTTTATTTTTTTTCCTTCCACATCAACTGCTAGAAAAGTTTTGCTTGCTTGCTTTTCTTACCTGGAAAATATTTCTTAGGAATTTCTTCTCTCCAGTGACCACATACTGATCCCACAACCAGTCCCTCTTTTTTCCTAGAAAGGTCATCTCCTTATCAGTGACATATATCTCAATGTCTAGCCCTGGAGACTTGAATTGGAGGTTAAAATGGCATTTGGATAATAGTATGTCTTTCACTACATAATGGTTTGGGAAAGAGATGAACTATTTTTTTATAAAGTCAAGGGATTAAAAAAATAGTAGACATAATAGAAAATAACTTCAAATTAAAACTTCTATTTTTATGTCACTGAAACACATATTCGTGTATATGTGTATTTGTAAAATATTTTAGCTGCATTATTAAATGAAAGAATGTAAATTAAAAACCTACATGATTCTCAACCTCAGACATTAATATCTGGACAATATTTAAAAAATAACATCACAAACAGTGCATTCTAACCTTTACCCTTAAACTGAATCTTGGACCATATCATGAAGCTGGGTGAATCGCATGTATTTTGTTAATTACTATGGGAATTTAGACAAATAGAGGAATCTATCTTCACTATGACTCTTTTTGGAAAAAAATACAAGATTATACAATAGATCCCAAAATATCTTTAAGAAATGTCCTGGCTTATAACAACACTAACCTTTCTCAAGTTACAGTCTCTCTCTCACCTCATCAAAGCTGAAAGTTTACAAAAATGTCATTCTCTTTGACTTAATTGTAGCCAGAATTCTTTCTTGTTTTAAGGGGGATATGTCTTAGGATTCCAATTCTTGGCATAGATCTGGTTTGGAGATATAGGGAATCTTTTTATATGCCCTTCTATATTGTAGTCTTCATAAATATTGACTTAGGAGGAAAATGAGTGATGAATAAATGATGGAAACTATGAGTTACAATTTGTCGCTAGGTAAGAATATAGACATCAGAGTTCAGAATGGTGTGTTGGCCTCTAGTAGGAGATAGGAGACAATAATTCTAAAAGAATTTGCTTACTGAAAATGGATTTTACCCCACAGTCAATGAACGCTTCATGTACTTTCCCCACGTATAGAATTGAAGCAGATAAATGATACAAATGGCTCCTTATAGTAGCCCATTGTAAAAGAAATACATCTGTTATTTTTGATGTGAGGGCTCAATACATATATTTAAAAACATGTGGAAGAAAGAGGAGATATTATTTAACCAGAGGTTTAGTGCCTCACTAGACTATTTAGCCAGGAAAAACCAAACTGATATCCCTAGAAATATACACTTTGAACATATTTAAAAGATATCCTTCAAGTAGCATATTCTTTTATGTGTAATATTAATTGAAAGACTTAGCTCCTTTGGGTTATAGGTACCTAACACCCATGCACACTGAAAGCATGCATTTTATTCCAGGGAACATGGCTGTCTTTGACTTACCCAACACTCTTTTTTAATTTGATCATAACAGAAAAAAATGCACTGAAGGGCATTCTACCATTCAAGAAAAAGCATATTGGTACTGTACATGCCGGGTGAATAATGGCTCAGAAGTCAGCATTTTTTAAATGTTAAAAATAAACCTTAGATTTCAACCTACAGATTACCTTATTTTAATACTTTATTGATCCATATTCTGTCTATTATCCATATTCCTCAGCTATGGTGGACACAGAAGAGTGCATTTGCTCTCTAAGATCCCAGTGGGCCCATAATGTGATTATCTGTTAATGGCCGTGTTCACAAAGATCAAAGCAAAGAATAGATCTGGCAATCACAGACAGGTCCCAACTAACAAACAAATTATGTTCCAAGACCTATTTGTTCATTCATTTATTCATTTATTCGTCTATCTATCTATCTATCATCTATCATCAATCATTAGTTATCAGGAATTCAAAATATACCATTTCATATAAACAATGTGAGAAACTATAGCTAAATTTCTAGGGAAGTCCATGCAATGCAATTATCATATTATTCAGTACAAGCACGGAAGTGCTACAGCAGGTTTGGGAACTCTTGCCACTTTCTCGGATGCTTGCTGAAAGCTTAGCAGTGGTTACTTACCCCATCCTAACCGAACAGGGATCTCTCACATCTCAGGTACTTCCTGAATGCTAAAGCAATTGGTCATATGTATAGAATGTACATAAAGTGACTATTTCTAATTTGGGGAATATCTTCATCTGATTAATTAGATCAATGTAGCAAACATATTTGTATAATTCTGGGCACAAAGAAATTTTATTTGGGTCAAAAATACGTAATTTGGCTTACTGCCTAGCCAAATTTTCAACTGATTCCTGTGTTTATACTTGGTGGATTTAGCAAGTGGAATAAACAGTTTTCCTAAAGTTTTGTTTAGCAGTTTATGTGTCTTTAAATCAACCATAAAAAGAGTAGTTATCTAATAGTTTGAAGGAAGTAACTTTTATTCTTATGTGTCACAAAGTGTTCAGTACTGCAAAAAAGCATGCTTATTTATTTTTGACTCTTTAATTTTCCCATAGAAAAACAAATCAAGTTAATTCTGACACTGTGTGAATTTGAGTTTGTGTATTCAGTTTTAAGAGACAATCCAGAAATCTTTCTTATTTCTTATTTATAGTATCCATTCTGCAAGCTATTCTCATTCCCATGTTTCTTACCAGCCATTAAATGCTCTGTTTCTGACTGTTCTTTCCAAAATCTCTCTCTCTCACTAAATTATTAAACAATTCCCACTGCAACTTCTTCCCTTATGTTAGGAGAGCCAAAAAGGAGCAGTATTAAGAAAAGTAAAGCACAAAATTCTTTGTTTCTCTTTGCCAAATGGTTTATTAATATGTTTCACTTAGTATAATACTGAAATTCATCCAAAATTGTGGTTTTTTTAAAGGCTCTTTTCCTGGGCCAAAATTATAAAATGGCCATTTTCTATTGTTTAAAGGCTATATATATTAACCTAGTAAAAATTTTAAAAATTCACTACATAAGCACTTATGTTCACATTTTTCAGCCATTAAAAGATTATATTTCTGTTTCTATTAAGTATTCTTTATGATATAGAGATAAATTATTAAAATTCAATTTTAATAATTTTGTAAATTAAATTAGAATAACTTTTAATATTTAATGACTATAAATATAGTTTAAAATTATTAGTCAAGTACTTAATAACTGCTTCAATGACAAATCAAATTTTATCTGCTTTGAGTTTTCATTTTCACACTAAAATTAGTATGTGTCAAGTAATTTTTAAAATATTTTTTAGAATTTTGCAACTTTTTAAAAATGATGAAAAACAATAGGTTTAGTTCCAGAAGAACTTAGATATAGGTACTGGGATGATAAATTAACAAAGATTAGTGAGAAAATAAAAAAGAAAAAAAGTTTTAGTAAAGTATCTGCAGGTACTCATTATAATAATTAAATACTCTGACTCCCTCATGCCAATATGTGAAGAAACAACTCCCAAAGTTTTTAACAAGTGTTTCAAAATACCTGTTTGATAAACTCAGGAAAATTCCTTCTTTTCCATTAAAGGTTTCTTATACAGACACTCAAATACATATGATTTAGAAAAGAAAAAAGTTGAAAAGATTGTCCTTAATCATTAATATTCATTAAACTCTAGAGCTGGAAGTAGTTATATTAGTTATCTATTACTGTGTAACAAATTACCCCATGATTTAGTGGTTTAAAACAATAATATTTATTACCTCACTATTTCTGTGGAGTCAGTAATCCAAGCAGGGCTTAACTCAAGGTCTTTCACAAGGATATTGTGTCAGCTGGGGCTGTGGTCATCTCACATCTTTATGGGGAAAGATAGCTTCCAGGGTCATGAGCGAGGCTGTTGGTAGGATTTGGTTCCTCACAGGCTATTAGATGGAGGGCCTCAATTTCTCAGAGGCTTCCCTTTCATTCTGTGTGGACGTCTCCCTAGGACAGCTGACAACATGGCTGCTGGCTTCATTAGAGCAAGCAACTGAGAGTGTGAGAAAGATGGAAGTCACAGACTTGTGTAACCTAATTTCAGAAGTGACATGCCTTCGCTTTCGCCATAATCTATTAACTATAAGCAAGTCACTAGGTCCAGTGTGTGCTCAGGGACATTGGATTACACAGAGACCTGAATACGAGGAGGCAGAGATCACTAGGAGCCATTTCAGAAGCTACCTATCACAAGGGTTTAGAAATATGCTCATATAAACCTTTCCTTATAAAAAAGAATCTGAGACAAAGAAAAATAAGTAATTTTACCTGACATCTGCATTCACCAAAGGCCATCAATAATGGTGATAGTTAACCTTTATTGAGTGCTTCATATGCTTGCACTTATTGCTGAATAATTATACACATTTTTAATTTAATCTTCTCAAACACCTTTTGAAAAAAAATTTATATTTAACCCTACATTATGAAGTAAGAAACTGAGACTCAGGGAAATTCAATAATTTACCAAATTAAATAGCCTTTTGGTGGCAGAATTGGAACTTAATTCCTGGCATCCTGATTCCAAATTACACCCTGTAAGAACAGTGCTATATTGAAATTGCCACATGAACTAATTCTTAAGTTCCCGTGAAACTGCTGTCAAGAATATTGCCCATTTTTTAATATGTATTTTCTTTAATAAATCTCCATATGTGAAATGTATTCTAGCATTAATGTTGAGAAAACACTTTTCTATTTTCAAAAACTAATATACTTGTTTCATTTTATAATTGAAAGACAGATATTGTCAATTTCATAATTTAATATGATTTGTAGGAAAAAATCACTTATTTAAAAATGTGCATTACTTTAAAAGGCAATATAGCTATATCTATCAAGAACCTTAAAAATGTGTATGCTTTTTAATCTCCCAAATACATATAGGGAATAAATATAAACACACAGGCAGATACCAAAGACACTCATAATAAGGTTTTTAATAGTATTATATCAAAGATGAAATTAAAAAGACAAATTTTGAGGTGGTTAAATATATTGAGAAGTTATGACAGAATATTATTTAGCCATTTAAAAAAACACTGTGAAAAATAATCAGAGAATTCTCATATATTAACTAAAAATATCCTTACAAAACATTTTTGATGAAACATAAACTCAACTATGAAAGGAAAATGGGTAGGAAAATAAAGCAAAAGAAATATACAAAACTGTTCAATAGAGGTTGCTTGTGAATTACGCAAACACAAATTTTCTTCTGTCTGTAAAAATGCTATTTTGAAAACTAGGGAATAAAATTAACTAGACAAACTTTAAAATAAATGGTATTCCAAGAAAATTGGCCACTCCCTCTTTTCATCATATAAACCTCATCCTCCTTAAAACCAGTTAAAATTTCATTCTCAGGAGTTTAAGGATTTATTATTCTTAAATTGACTTAGATGTCTATTACTTTCAGTAGACAGAAATTGTCTTACTGGTAAACATTCCATCTTATGAATCCTCAGTGCATACCATAGTGCCTGACACAAAGTAGATACTTAAAAAATGTTTCTCAAAAGAATAAAAAATGAGTCTACATGGTTAGTATCTTTGTTTATCTTCCTTTCTATGGTCCTCACATTCTATTTTGTTAATATTGTTTATGTCTACATAGCTCAAATCCTCTTGGGAAAAATGATGGTAAATGAATTTAAATTTTATTGTAAATTTTTTAAGGAACAGTCTAAGACTAGAACGGCTGCTTTCCAACTCTGGATAAGTATGCTAGTTTCCACATTTCTCTCCTCAAATAGATATTAGAGTGTTTGGGAACAAAAAATTATTTCTGATTCATCTTTTTTTTTGACCTAAGGAATCAGCACAGTCCCTAGCACAAAATAAACATGTATAAATGTAGCAAGATTGATTGATTGCTAGAATAAATAAATGCTCCAAGAATAGCTATAATTCAATTCATATATTTAAAAGATAGCATTTATTACTTGTAATTTTATATATATAAGGAATTATAAAAAAGCAAAAATAAAATGGGCAATTGTTCCATATGGATAAGTCCTAATGGAATAAAGAAAAAAAAATACGAATTGAACCTGTTACAAAATTCAAACAATAAAAAAGGAGAATGATTCTTCCTTTTCACATGCCTGTCTACAAAGATAACAACTGTTAAAAATTTTCTGTGATTTCAAATAAAAAATTTGGATACTAAAATACCAATAATTAGTTACATTTCTTTACATGGTTGTTTTTAAAATGTTTTTGGATATCATAATTTCTTAACTTTAATTTGATATCAGTTCACATATTAATTTTCTTTGATTTCAAAATTTAAGGGGTATAAATGGTTTTGTTACATCAATTCCTTTTATAATGCTTAAGTTAGGGCTTTTATTTTGCTTATCAGCCAAATGAATAGTGTTCATTGCACCCAATAGGAAAGTTTTTACCCCTGTCTTGTTCCCTTCTTGATTTCCACTACCCTTACATCTCTTTGTGCCCATCATTTAGCTCCCAATTATTATAGAGTATATGTGGTGTTGGTTTTTCCATTCCTGAGATACTTTTCTTAGAATAATGGTCTCCAATTCTATCCAAGTTGCTGCAAAAGACATTATTTCATTTATTTTTATGGCTGAGTAGTAATCCATGGTATATGTATACCACATTTTCTTTATCCATTCATGAATTGATGGACACTTAGGTTGATACCACATTTATACAATAGTGAATTGTGATGCAATAAACATTTGAGTGCAGGTATCTATTTGATAAAATGACTCCTTTTCCTTTGGATAGATACCCAGTAGTGGAATTGCTGGATTAAATGGTATGTCTACATTTATTTCTTTGAGGAATCTCCATACTGTTTTCTAAGAGGTTGTACTAACGTGCAGTCCCACCAATAATATATAAGCATTCCTTTCTCTCTGCATCCATGCCAGGATCTACTGTTTTTTGATTTTTGAAAATGGCCATTCTGACAGGGGTAAAGTGGAATCTCATTGTGGTTTTGATTTGCATTTCTCTGTTGATTAGTGATGTTGTACAGTTTTCATATATTTGTTGTCAATTTGTCTATCTTGTTTTGAAAAACTTCTGTTTATGTCTTTTGCTGAGGTTATTTGTTTTCTTCTTGCTGATTTGTTTGACTTCTTTATAGACTCTGGGTATTAGTCCTTTGTCATATGAATAGTTCATGAATATTTTATCCCATTCTGTAGATTGTCTATTCACTCTGTTGATTATTTCTTATTCTGTGTAGGAATTCTAATTTAATCAAGTACGATTCATTTAATTTTGTTGTTGCTATATTTGCCTGTGTGGTCTTAGTCATGAATTCTTTTCTTAGGTCCATGTCTAGATTTTCCCCTGTATTTTCTTCTAGAATTTTTATGGTTTAATGCCTTACATTTAAGTCTTTTATCCATCTTGAATTAATTTTTATATATGTTGAATCACAGAAGTACTGTTTCATTCTTGTGCATGTGACTATCCAGTTTTCCTAGCACCATTTATTGAATAGGGCTTCTTTCCCCCAATGTATATTGCTGTCTGCTTTGTTGAAGATCAGTTGGTTGTAGGTAAAAGCTCTGAGATTCTTTCTTCTGTGTGGTTTAGCCTGTTGTTGAAGCTTTCTAGTATATTTTTGAAATAACCTAAATGACTCTTTCATTTCTCTAAGTTCTATTATATCATTTATTGTGTTGTCTAGTTCTTTAGGAACTTTTTCATTTTTTTCATTGATGTCTTGAAATTTCTTTTTGATTTCTTTTGATTTTCATCTTTCTCTTTAATTCCATTCAGCTTACTATCCATATTCTGAATTCCATTTCTGACATTTCAATAATTTCCTTTCTGTTGGAGTCCATGTTATAAATCCATTTTAATCCCCAAGGCTCCAGAGCTCCTGCTGGTTCTCAAGGATCTGTTTCTGAGGGTTTATATCTGCTGCCAGGACTGCAGCTCCACCTCTGAGGCCCCAGAATTACCACTGGTCACAAGGCTCCATGCCCGAAGCCCCACAACTTCTTTCAGGCCCTCATATTCATCCCCGAGGCTTCAGTGCTATCCCTGAGTCCTGAGCCTCCACTGCCACTGCTGCTTCAAGGCCCCATGCCTCTGCCCCAAAGCTCCAGAACAGCCCCGAGACCCCAAGGCTCTGCCTTCCAGACTCTACCACTGCTTCTGGGCCTGTGGCTTCAGCCCCAAAGCTACGGCACTATCATGGTGCCCTGACACTCTGCCCCTGAGGCTCCACCATTACTGCCAGGTTCTATACCTGGCTCCAAGGCTCCCCACTTACATCAAATCCCAAAGCCTCACCCCTGAGGCTCCCACTGGCTGCCGGATGGGAACCACCTTTGCGGCCCAATGCTCCACCAGGCACCTACCAGCCTGGAGCTACCATACCACCTGGACCTTGTTGGAGCAAACCCCACAGCCTAGACACCCATAACCACAGCATTGATGGCCTCATCCTGCTGCCACTGTCACTTCTGTGAGGAGACCTAGGCAGAGCCATCCCTCACAATGCTAGCCTCCATGGAAAGGGTCTTGTACAGCCTCCAACCGAAGCTTCCAACAGTGACTTGGGGGAACAATCCACCACTGTGCACAGAGATTATCCAACACCAGCTTGAACTGTGACAATCACAGGGAAACAGGAAAAAACAGAACAGCTGTATTATAGTCTCCCAGTGCACCCACCCCTTCCCTGCTAGGCCTGTCTTCCAGGGTAGAATCCTAAAGCACCATCTAGAGACCGCTCCTTCTGCTAAGTAGGAGAGTTTCCAGCAAAGGAGAACAGTTGTGCTGCAAACCTATCAGCCCTGAGTTAAGAGAAGAGGATTCAGATGTTTTCAAATTTCAGCACACATCAGAATCACCTGGAAGGCTGGTTAAAAACTTAAGATTTCTGGGCCCATACCCAGAGTTTCCGATTCAGTATGTCTGGGAGGGTAGGTAGAATTTTTATTTCCCAGGTAATGTCAATGCTACTAGTCCAGAGATCATGCTTTGAGAACCACTACTTAACACAATTTACCAAAGAGATAAAATGAACACTGCTTTGCCTTTTGCTTCACACATATCATTTAAATCCAACACAGAAGCGTCCAGAGTTTGATGGGAAAGTATTTAAAAGAAACAGGAGAAATTAAGACTGAAAGCCTTATAGGGTCTGAAGCTGGTAGGGGGTGAGAGGAGCAAAATAAAATACAAGGTATATCTAAATTACATTGTGGAATATATGGCAAAGTTCTCCTTTTCCTCTGGACTGGGTCCTTTGAGGGGCTACCATTTATATCAAAGTCTTTTCGGCCTCCATTGTAAATTTCTGTGCTATCAAAAATTGAGCAAGCTTGCTTTTACAGGCAAGGTTATGCTCTCCTCTTTTAAACTAAGCACAGTAATTTAAAGGATCAGCAAACAGACAGCTGCAACTTCTCATTAACATAAAAGAACAGACTGTTTTGATCCTATGATTCTTGAAGTGTGTATTTGGTTCTGTATTTTTCTATGATTAAGAAAGCTCTCTAAACATTTTCATCTAAAACCTGTATAATTAGACTCTACTACCTGGAATGTTTTAAAGCTCCCTGTAATATTCTTTGTTCATATAGGTAAAATCCTTTATAATAGACTTGTGTCATGTAATTGTAAATAAATATTTAGCAGAATTTGGTGAAGATATAATTTAAAACTAGCTTGCTTTTATCTTTAAGATTATACAATATCATCCTCATAATTTGCTAATCATGTGGTTGACTACATTTGAAGAATCTTACAGATTGCCTGGGTTTGTGAAATGAATTTAGAGGGGCTATGTAAATGTAATGAAATTTGGAAGCTTGATGTCATTCCCAGAAGGGGAGTTTAAAAAGTTAAATTAATTTTCAACTCTGCTGAGAGGTCTCAGAGTGAAGAGAGGGAAAAGAAGGGCTAAAATTCTCATGAATAAGACTACCTCAAGAGAAAACATAATTACCAAGGGGAGATTTACTCTGCTATCATATTAACACATTTTATATAATTAAAATGATATTAATTCAATAATTACTATAGCAATAATTGAAACAATTTGTATGTTTATTAAGGGTTAAAATAATATTTTTGTTACTTTTGGTCTTCTGTAACTTGCTATAATTTCAACAATCTTATATAATCAACCTAATTTAAAATCTTGGTTATACTAATGAATTATTATATAATCATTCACTTTACTCACAGGTCATTGATTTATGACATTTTGGTGCAAGCAAAATTCTCCAAGGTTTTAAAAAAAGGCTACTACCTGCTACATGCTATGATTTTAGCATAATAAAATGTACTATAAATGGAAGGATGAGAGTAATACTTTCACATCTAATTTTCCATTGCTAAGACCTTATCTTAGGGATATGGTAAGATATTTTATAAATGCCAGCATTTATTTATTTATTTCAATAATGGTAGGATGGAATACAATGTAAAATTTAGGTTTATGTGCAATTGAATTTCGTCTATTTTAAAATCAGAGCCAAAGAGGGAAGATATCAGCTATTTACAATGTCAGCAAAGAAGATGTGAATGCATTTTGCCCTCAATTTTTAACTTCTATTGATGTTTAAAATTAGTATCTAAAAACAGTCAAGGCTTCATGATCAAGAGCCTCAAAGAAGCCTCAGAAACTTGGCTATTACCTTGATATATTCTCCCAAGTCTAAAGTCTGACTGTTTTGTAGGTATCACACCTTGTTTAAATGGGCAGAGCAAGAATAGATTGTCCTCTGTGGATGAACTCTTGTTAATCAAAATCAAAACATGAACCAAAAGTCCAAGTTAGTGATTTAAAATGAGGAGGATGTGTGGAACTTGATGATACTATTAGCACAAAGAGTGAATTCTCTCCCCTTAGGCACTGGAAGTGAAATTATAATCAAACTTGTGGGATGAGCATGGATCAAGGGTGATTTGAATACTTAATGACATGAAGCAATGACAGCCGAATGTATTCATTTCCTTAATAGCCATTACCAAACCTCTTGTGCCCTCTGATAAAACTAGCTTCACTGAGGCTCATGTCACCCAGACCTCCTCCTTGTTACGGACTGACCTCCCTCAAACTTATTCCTTGACATTCTCTGAGGACTATGGCCTCTGGCTTATGAACTTTCTCTCCACCATTAATTCCACTATATAACTGGACAATTTTAAAGTGTGTGGGAAAATAAACATCCCAATTTTAACCATAGACCACGGTGACTATTTGAACCCCAATGAATTTCTCACCTTCTCCACTCCAGTAACACTAAATCGTTTCATTAACCAAAGTCACAGTATCTATTATATTACACTTATGAGATCTAAACTCCTACAGCCCAGGGCTCTTACTCTCTTACTTATAATCTAGCTTTTCTCCAATATTAACTAGATTTATATCATGTATTAGACATTTTCTCTCTATCTATATGGTCTGTTTAAATTTTTTTTTTAAATTACTCTGAACATCATGGCCATTCATCCTGGCTTGCCTAGTGACAGACCAGTTTATTCCTGTTTTCCAGCATCCTGTTTGGTCATTGCCTTCTTTTACTTTCAAATATGTCCCAGTTTGGATGATAAATTACACTGTCACTCAACTATGAAACATCAAACCCCTTTTTCTCTAGTATCCTAAACATTCTAAATTCATTTTTGCTCCATTATAACTGCTTTGAATTAACACAACCTCATGACTTAGTCACTCCACCTGGTTCAGAGTGTGCCTAGAAAATGGACTCCCACTGCATATTGAAGCCAATATAGATTCCTGCTCTCTAATCATGCATACAACCCCATTACCCACAGATCCTCCAAAAAATCCCTTAGCCAGAGTCCTCCCTTACTGCCTTATGCAAGCTTTCAGACTTTGAAAGTTTCTTTCAACCCCCCTACCTACAAGCTGTTCTCTTTCCAACTCTCTTTCCTTATCGGAGGAAGCAGTGTGCCTTCTCTGATACATAGTAAACCCCTGCACATGGGCTTTGATTTCCATCCTTTCCACATTCCAAATACCTTGCTCTATCAATCAAACCTTCTTATTTTTACATCATCAGCCTTTGTCTTTTTATTGGATTTTTATCCCCCAAACATGCCTACAACAAAGTCTGTTCTATATTAAAAACACAACAAAACAATTTTTTCCTGACTTATGCTCTCTTCTCTTTGGTGACTTCTATGTTTTCCTAAGACAAGCTTTTGAAATGATTAAACAGCCCTGTATTCCCTTCATCACCTCCCATTTATACCTTAACCCACTATATTCTTTCTTCTGCCCTCGCCATTTTATAAACACTGCCCTCTCTAGCATGGCCTTTCTCATCTCTAAAATCTCCCATTATTAATTCTCTTAAAACAGTCTCTTCTGTTTTCCTCTTATATCTCTGGCTTCTATTCACTGGATTTTGTTTCTACTCACCTCTTTCATATCCATGTTCACCAGGGCCCAACCATGCCCCTGTCCTCTTCCTCTTCCCTTCATTGCCCCTGCACACCTCATCAAAACTCAGTGCTGATTGCCTGAATGCTTATTTTAATCAGTTTCATGCAGGTTATGAACCACTATTAGAGTCGTATCTATTACTGAGAGTAATAAGGTGCATCAGCAACTCATGTTTGACCTTACTCCTTTCCAGAACACTTCTCCACTACTCAGTGCTATTCGGCACTCGTTTTGTCAGAGACTTCACCTATTAATAGTTTAGCCAATAGAGTGTACTGATTGGCTTTAGCTTGTTGCAAATAAGAATACTGTATCCTCAGATTCTTTTACTTTGATTTTTATACCAGATTTAATTTGTATATACTTAAATAAACTGTAGATAGCATTGCATAAGTAATAATTAATCTTTATGAGCATAATCAACATCAGGAACTTTTGAGGAGTTATTTAAGCTTAATAGGAGATTAATATTATATCTAAAAAACTGATAAGGTTGGAAATATTGGTAATAATTTATCATCTTATTATGTATTCAGAAACAAGTCTGAGGAAAAATGGGTGTTATCTCCTCTTGGTACTAGGAATGTGGCACGTGGTAATGCTGTCTTCATCCACCACAGGCTGTAACATGCCCCACTGGAGAATTAGAATATCAAATCTCCTTATTATTGATCAAAGTGCAGAAGTACACGAATATATAGAGATTTATTTTTAACATAATGATAATAATCATATGAAAGTGGGTTAATATATCAATGAATCATGAGAAGGTGACCTTCTGCATAAAGAAGAAATATTATTGTAAGAAAATCTATGTGTATTAGTTACATTGGTATTTTAGCTGGCATTTATCTTCACCTCTTAAAGAGTAGAGGCCAAGATATCCTGATATTACTACATCCCAGCTAGAGGGTTATAACTTTCAGAATTATTCTTTTCCAAAATATACAGGCATCTTATAGTAAATTACTTAGTATTTATATTAGATGTTGGAGTTCTATGAATAGAGAGCAAAAAATAGGATGTTTATCAGAAATCTTCTCTTTATATGTCTTGTTTTGTCCCTTGCAAAAGTAGCATGGCAGAGAAAGCATTCATTTTAATTTTGAGCACCTAATAAGCTTTGCTTTTTCAAGCCTTGAACTATTTTTCAAATTTTACTATAAAAATAACTCTATTTATCTTACCCTCAAGGCACTTGTACATTGAAAATACATAAATCATCTGAGGACTAATAAAGCAACGGCAGCCCAGCAGAAACTCAAGGAGATAAAAGCATTGTTTTAAAGACCATGGTACAAAATCTCTATTGGACCAAAAAGAGAAAGAAAAAAAGACCATTTCTTTTCGGCAAACCTGAGTATTTGTGAAGGAGCCACATTGCAAAGGCTATAGAAGGTTTGTTTTGTCATGGATGAGACTAAGAATCAATATATTCTGCAAGGCTTTGGAGATGACATTCTAACTGGGATTGAAAAAGTATCTGGGGGCAAGGACATTGTCCTGAAGAAGGATAATACTAGACATGATAAGAGGCTCAGGAAATCCTTTACTTCAATATCCTTATCAGGTGTAATATGTTTCTTGTTTTTGGTTTTGTTTTAACTCAGAAGTAGGTAAAAGGCTGTGAACTTAACTGATGTTAAACCCCTAGCTAACTGAATGGACCCCTTCTCATCCCATAGGAACCCAGAAATACTCTAAAGCTGAGTTACTGGTCATGAGAAATGAGATCAGACATGGCTCATCATGCCTCCCTCCCTCTTTGGAGATACCCTTTGTAACTTGTTAACAGGGCTAAGGCTATACAAGACAAAGCTGAAGCCACACCTGCAGAACATCAATCTCCTTAACAGATCACTGGAGTTTTGGCAAATGTCCAGTGGCTTGTCTCTGATTAATAGACATCCCAATCTTAAATTAAAACATTTCAAGTCTTTAGATAAAGCTTCATTTCTTTACCTCCAGCACCCACCCCACGTCCAGCCTTTTCAGGCCAAACCAATGTACGCTCCTCTACATACTGACTTAGTGTCTTACATATAATTCCTGTCTCTATGAATGTATAAAACCAGGCTATAACCCTCCTACTGTGGGCACATTTTCTCAGGACCTTTCAGGAGGCCATTTGTTCCAGGCAGTAACACACATTTGGCTTAGAATATTCTTTTTTTTTTTTTTTTTTTTTTTTTGAGACAGAGTCTCACTCTGTTGCCCGGGCTAGAGTGAGTGCCGTGGCGTCAGCCTAGCTCACAGCAACCTCAAACTCCTGGGCTCAAGCGATCCTCCTGTCTCAGCCTCCCGAGTAGCTGGGACTACAGGCATGCACCACCATGCCCGGCTAATTTTTTCTATATATATTTTTAGCTGTCCATATAATTTCTTTCTATTTTTAGTAGAGATGGGGTCTTGCTCTTGCTCAGGTTGGTCTCGAACTCCTGAACTCAAACGATCCGCCCACCTCGGCCTCCCAGAGTGCTAGGATTACAGGCGTGAGCCACCGCGCCCGGCCAGAATATTCTTTTTAAATTATTTTATAGAGTTTATGAGGTTTTTTTCTGTTAATAAGGCCTTATTTGTAATGACCTAGATTTCTTTTTCTGTCTTAAAGTCTTTAATGGAAAAGAAACCATCAAGACAGAAAAATATAAAGGTACAAATATTATAAACAAAAAAATAAGACAAAGGGTACGTATATCATAAATAAATATATATACATACATATGCATATATGTGTGTGTGTATCTCTACAGTTGAACCTTGAATAACATGGGCTTGAATGTGCAGGTCCACTTAAATCCAGTTTTCTTATGCATCTGCCACCCCTGAGACAGCAATACCAACCCCTCCTCCCCCTCCTTCTCCTCAGCCTACTCAACGTGAAGCCTAGGAGGATGCAAAACGTCATGATGATCCACTTTCATTTAATCAATACTAAATACATTTTATCTTCCTTATAATTTTCACAATATTTTATTATCACTCTAGCTTACTTTATCCTAAGAATACACTATGTAATACATACAACATACAAGATATGTGTTAATTGACAGTTTATGTTATTGGTAAAATCTTCTGGTCAACATTAGGCTATTACTAGTTAAATTTTGGGGAAGCCAAAAGTTACATGTTGATTTAAATCTGTGTGAGGGGTTGGCACCCTTAACCTCCACATAGTTCAAAGGTCGACTCTATATATATAAGCTTGGCACTTGTCCCTGAGGCCACATCAGAAGCACAAGGACAAGTCAGTTTGAGGAGAAGGAAAGTTTATTAATTTGCCAGCAAATGAGGAGTATGACAGACTTGCATCTTAAAGTACCACAGTATTCCATATAAGCAGAAATAAAAATTTTGAAAGCAGTTTTCAGCTTGAGGTTATTGCTGTTTAACTATAGTTGACAGTCCTAATTGACCACATCTGCGAAGACAATTTCATGACCTCCGCCTGGTCAATTTCTTTGAGCCATCTCCTGTAGTACAAAGAAAAAAGGACTCTCCTTTTCCCCTCCTGATTACTGGCCTGGGGCACGGATGCATGTTTTAATTCCCAAAAAGAGTTGGGGGAATATTTAAAGAGACAGCTCATAAAACATTTTACCCTTTTTCAGGCCATTCCCTCTGTTACATATTCCCCACTGTCAATTTTATCCTTCCATATCTATGGGAGGAAGGGTGACATTGTCATTGAACTACTTCCTGCTGAATTTGGGCAATGTTTTGGATGAAATGTTTATATTCATTTATGCTATTGCAAAGCTTTAGCAGTAGATTTACAAAAATAAAGAATGCAACAGATTACCACGTGAAAAGGGGCATAAGCAACAACTGTAATCATTAACAAGGTGAAATGTAAGATACCTGATAAGAGAAATTTTACTCTACTTGGTATCTCAGACACCAGTAGGACTTCAGGTCCTTACTGTCACCTTGTACTTAATGTCTGATACAGGGCTGAGCAAGAAAGAAATGTGGAACCTCTGAGTGCAGAGCTATTGGTTGAACCCTGTAGGTTAGCCAAGAGAGCAGATTCTGCAAATTCAGAAATCATATACAGGAATACTTGTACCAAACAAGGTTTAGGATGACAAACCCAGCAGTGAGGCAGATCATCAGAAAAGGTGATAGTCTAGAGAAATCCTCACTAAGGAATTGTCTCTCCATCTTATAGACGGAACAAATAACCAAATAAAGGTTAGCAAAAATATTAACATTTTCATTTTCCCTGCTTTTTAAACAGATACTTTAGATCACATAAGGGCTGGCCCATTTACTGAGGGTTAGAGTCCCCTACTTCCATGGGACACCTCTTTACTCTCGTATGATCGACCCAAGGTTTTTCTCCTGACAATTTCAATTAGATGTAAGTTTGTTAAAAGCACTTCATAGGGTCCCTTCTATTTCTCTGCCAGTGTTTTTTGGGGTCCTTATTTTCTTCAGGCTTTAAGAAACACCCAGTCTCCTGGTTTAAAGGAGTGGAGGGGTGCCTCCAACTGTGGTCAGGACCTGAAAGAGGTAAAGTCATGTACAGTGGTTAGCATCTGACCCACTCATTTGACATATTGCTTTACTCTGCTTTATTTTGCTCATGGTTATATTGCCATACTTACTTTGGGGTATTAGGAAGGGTTTTCTATAAACTATTTATTAGGGATTTAACTTAAGCCTGCTTCTAGTTGTTACCCTTATCCAGAGGAAAGCAAGAGGTGACACCTTATCCCACTTTGGATGGTTTTCCTGCATCAATTCCAGGTTCCATGCAATTTAGGGCTTTTCTAGATCTAGAGCTTTGCTTACTTGCTGGGTTATCTCCAACACAAAGGCGGGTCCATTAGCACCCTTGCAAAATGCCTAGGGCTCTGTAAACAGTCAGATGGACTTTAGTGTTCTCCTGGGTCCTGTTGACAATGGGGTCATTGGTCCAGAAATTGAATCTGGACCATTAGAAGCCAGGGCAGCAACGTGGTTACACAAGAAGAGAAAGATGGTCAGGAAGGAGATGAACAGACTGATAGTGACCTTCATGTAGTCCCAGGACATGGACAGCTTGATCTCCCTTGTCTAAGCCTTGTCTTCTTCCATCAGCTTACAGGCTTCTTCCTTCTTGGCCCTGGCTTTCTGCAGCTTGGCCATGCTGTTGTGGTGCTGGCTGATGCCCTGGCCATAGGAGGAGGAGCTGCTGTAGCTGCCTGCCCATGGTATCCATCATCAGCATGCCATTCTGCATCTGCTTGCCTTCTTTCCTTGGTCTGCTGATGCCTATCACCTCATCATCTTCCAAGGCCTGTTCCTGCTCTGCGCTGGTGTACGTGTGTAGGAACTTGGCAAAGGCCCTTTCCCAGGCCAGTAGCTTCTGGTAGGAGCCCATCTCAGAGTGAGTTCCCTCAGAAGTATTCTGGTAACTGCACTCTTTCCATTTGGATAGGATAAGCCTCTAAAAGTATCCACTATTACAAGTTTAGGCATCTGAGTGGAATTGCCAATCATTGAAAGGGTGGGTGCCCACATCTTGGGTTCCTTGTGCAGCAGATCACTTTTCTGTCTTTGGATTGTTTTGGGCACATAGTTTGTTGCAAACAGGGTCCTCTTAAATGAGTTCCTACCAAATTCATTAAGGCACCATGCCCCTAATGTGTGCATTCATGTAGGTGCCTCATAAGAGGCCAAATTAAAGCTTTGGGTAGGAGAACAAGTCCATGAGAATTCTGTCTCCATTTAGCTGTGCTATCCCAAATGTCAGAGCTCCAGTCTTTAGTTTTAAAGGGGATCTAAATCTAGCTGGGGTCTCAAGGCCCCAAGGAACAGATCACCTTCAGTGGCCTCCTTAGCAGCTCTGCCAGTGGCCTGATTTCTTTTTGAAACATAAGTGTCTCCATTTTTTTGGTGATCAAGACAATGTATGATGGCCTCCCATTTGGGCTCAGCCACAGCCTGTATTGGGGCATTATTTCAGTGGCATACTTGATATCCTTATTTGCTGCCATTAGGAGCTTCCTTTTCTTCCAAATGGCATCGTGAGCATGCACAATCATAAAAGCACATTTAGAGTCTGTATAAATGTTTACCCTTTTTTTTCCCTCTGGATAACTGAAGAGCTCTAGTCAAAGCAATCAGCTCAGCTTTCTGGGCTGAAGTCCCAGGTAGCAGTGCCATTGTTTCCAGTACCCGTCATTCCATGACCACAGCATATCCAGCCCTTTGTTGTACATTGTCTGTAAAATTGCTTCCATCAGTGAAAAGATCCCAATCTGGCTCTCACATCGGCTGATCTGACAGATTCATCCTGCTCTAATAGACAGCCTCCAGAACCTCTAGTCATTCTCCAAAGGCTCATTCTCTTTGGCTGGTAACAGGGTGGTGAGATTGAGAGTAGACACAGCCTAATAACTCACAAGTAGCTGCTACTGCCCAGAGGCAAGGAGGCCATCCTCTCGCAATTTTGTCCAGTGGCTTTGAAAGTATGCTACTGGTCATGGGATGTCTCCCAATATCTCTACTAATACTCCAAGGCTCATTCCTTGTTTTTCGTGCATGTATAATTTAAATCCTTTCTGCAAGTCAGACAATATCAAACCAGGGGTAGTCGTAAGCCCCTGCTTTAGTTTCTCAAAGACATTCTGACAGTCTATGGTCCATATCAGAGGTTCCACATCTGTCCCTTTAAAGGCTCCATACAGGGGCTTTGCTATTAGTCCAATGTTTGGGATCCAGATGTGACAGAACCCTGCAATTCCTAGGGACTCAAGTGGTTGCTGTGGGTTCCCTTGCTAATTTTGAATCTGAGATAAGTGTTTGCAAATCTGTCCAACTGCAGGTTCCACAAGCCCTGCACTAAGCTTCCATCCAATAGGGCAGGAAAGCCCATTTAAACTCATGAGGCAAAAGAGTCCAGCAGTGCCATGAGGCCATCAATGCAACTGAGTATCATTCATAGTCACTTGTACAATATCATTAATGGTATATAGAACCTGCACAAATCTATATTCATTAGTATGGGGAATTTAAATTATTTCTGCATATCTTGGGGTCCCATTGGCCTATACAGCTTTACTCGCTTTTGGTAACTTTCTTGCAAATGCTGCAATGACATGCAGGTCTGCTGATGCCTGAACTTCAAAGCAAATTGCTCTGCAATGGCAATCTCCTATATGCTTCACCAGGCCCTGGTAGTCATCCAGCAGGAGTTTGGTGGCACCCCTGGAGGTGAACTTCTGCCACTTCTGGAACAGATCCCAGTGCTCCTGCTGCTCGCTCAGGTGTGCCAGATTCAATGGTGGAGGCTGCACCAAGAGTGGCTCCAGCTCTTGCTGCCTCACCACTGTCCAGATTGCGGAGTGCCCTGCATGGCTGGTGATGGGGGCCAGGGCAGTGTTCTGGGGGTGGGGTGTCCAGACCATTTCTGCCCACGTGGCTTGGCACCAATCAAGTTCCCCTGTCAATTGTACCCAGGGATCCTACAGGGTAATATTTGAATTGAAGCCACTAGGGAGGTAGGGGGGCCTTAGGACCCCTCCTTTATTGTCTGAGCCCTGGACTTGAAAGAAACCATTTGCTCTCCTGGGGGTTTCTTGTTACCCGGAACCCTGGCAGTGTTCTTTCCAATATCCTCCCTTGTTACAAAAAACACACAGATTGTACATCAACCAGAGGTGACTTTTTTCCTGCTCTTTTCTTTTCACTGTCTCAAAGGACCCTGCCAGCTGCCCTTGCACATTCAAGCCCCTGATCTGATATTACCATAATGGAAATTGCCCTGTTCTGGCTGTGGGTGCCCTCTGGCCAAATTGAGTTCCTGCTGGGTCTTAGAAGAAGAGACCATTCCTGCTCCCAAGTCATAACCTTGTGGGCATGAGACTGAAGAATTAGTTCCAGTTGCACCCTCCCCAGCCCCGCTCATGGTACCACGATAGTGACAGCAGTGGGGGGTGGCAGTTGCCCTAGGCCATGCTCTTCATGGGGCCTGCTTCCTGAGCTGACTGTGGGACACCTGTAGGTGGCCCATCACTGTAAGCTCGAGTGTGGTTGAGCCCATGGTGTCTTCCTATGGATTACCCAAGCTGCAGCAGGTGTTCCAGCTGCCCCCCTAGGGAGCCTGGCTGGTGCTAGTGCCTCTCTGCCACAATGTGTGCATGTATGCTGTGGGGGTTGGGCTCCCGACGTTTCCCATACACCTCACTCCATTCCCTCCCTTGCTGAATGCTGGTCCCCACTCCCACAGGGTCTGCCCCTGGAGCTGCAATTCCACATGGTGCCTTGCCTTGGCTGGTACCTAGCCGCTGACTTAAAAGTGATTCAGACCAGGGGAATCCAACTTTTTAATTAAAACAAAGCATCATAAAGGTCTGTGGCTCATGGGGCAGTGGGTAAAGGGTTCATGAGATCCAAGCTTGTTAATCTCGCCTCAGTTTTATCACTGGGCCTTTCAACCTCTTCATTATGCAAGTACATGAAAGATTGTACATATAGGATCTTGTCCCATTTACCTGGTCTTTGACAAAATAATTCTTTTTGTAAGATAGTATAATAATTTAAAGCTCCATTCCTTTTTAGACAAAAACTTACAGGTTTAAGTTGGCCATTCAGCCAAAAGTCTCCCTAAGGAATTTTCAGATGGAGCTTCCCTATGTTAAGAAAAACAACAAACACAGACAATGAAACAATAATGTCAAGGCCTTCCAACAAATGGGAACCATCTAAACAAGAACAAAATTCTCAAATGAGAATCAATATCTCCTAATCCAAAAGGGAATGATTTCCTCAGTTTCCCTGGGAACCATGCAAATGAGCTCCAAATCCAAACCAGGTTCCCTAGTTCTGCTTAACCTTTACTTTCACCACCAAATGGTACCTCCAAACAAATCCAAACAAAATTCCCTGCCACGAAACAGAAATGTCTGAAAGCCTCCCACAAATGTGTGGAATCAAGGATCTCAGCATGCACGTGGCGGAACTTACTCCAACAAATGATTAAGATGTGCAAACATTTCCCAAATCTGTTTCCTTTTCCTCAAGAAAGTTAAAGTTGATTTGAGCTATGTCTAATTTGGAGAAAAGAGACAGGAGTTCTCTAGAGCTAATCAGGCTCTGTCAGCTGCTGGGATGGTTCCTAACTCTCTTATCCAAAAAGGTGATGTTCCTACTCAAGGCTTGATCTGGGGTTGCTTCTTGCCCCTTCCAGCAGTTGCAGGGTGCCCTTCCACAGGGGTGCTAATGAACCCATGCAGAGATGCCAAATTCTGTTACTGAAAGTTTAGCGCTTGTTCCCAAGGCTACATCAGAAGAACGAGGACAAGTGGTTTGAACATGACTTTACAGAATTTGACATTCACTTCCCAAGATGTCAGAAAATTTCCCAAGTAAGTTTTCATTCTCATTGTTGTTATTGACTCTGATTTTCTACCCTTTTTTGGAGTCTTTGTTCTGATTTATTACTCTTTATCTATACTTTAGATCAGCTATCCTCAACCTTTTTGGCACCAGGAACTGCTTTCATGAAAGACAATTTTTGCACATATGAAGGGGGAGAAGCAGAGCTTAGGCAGTGATGTAAGTGATGGGGAGCAGCTGTAAATACAGATGAAGTTTTGCTTGCTCACCTACTACTCACCCCTTGCTGTGCAGTGCCACCCCTTGCCCATTCCCTAAGTTTCATAGAAGATGATTTTTCCATGGAGAGGGGTGCAGGGGGTGGTCAGAGGTCTTCAGCCCAGTACCTAACATGCCACGGACCAGTTGGGGGTTGGGGATTGCAGCCTTAGATTAAACTCAAACAATGACAACACCCTCTCCTCCTGTATGGGTCCAGTAGATTTCTCATACCACCAACATAAGTACCTCAAACCAGGACTGCAATACCATCAGAACATTAATTGCATATAAAAATATAAGATCATGGGTAAAGACACACTTACTAGTCTCCATAATAAAGAGCAAACCACATACACACCACATATATCATATATTTCTTTTAGTTCTTTTAAATTTCCTTAAAGTCTTTTAAAAGTTTTTCTTTAAAGTCTTTTTGGCTACCTTACCACTGGGGCTGGGCTATCATTTACAATGAGTTTTAATATTTTTAGAACAAGTCTAGACCTCTATAGCTGTTTTTGTTCTCCATCACTATCCTCCTCTTTTCACTGCCCCTCTCCCGATTTAATGGCCTTAGGTAACTTAATTTATTCTCTCCTCCACACCCCTTTCTTTGCTGAACAATTCAATTCACTCTAGCCTCCATTCCTAAATTCAGCAAAGAAGTCTACATTTATGCATCCTAAAGCTTTTGAAATATTCAATTGACCCAGAATGGTCTTCCTTTTCTATTTTCTTATAAACGATTCACATACCTTAATAAGAAGTCTTTTAAAATTAAAATGTTTTATATTGCTTCATAAAAAACTGATTTGTTTACATATTTTTTAAATGAAACAGTTTTGCATGCCAGTGTCTTGAACTAATTTAATTCAACCCTGAAATACATGTACAAATATTCTTGTTTAATAATTAAGCAAACAAAATTCAGAGAGATTGAAAAATGTTCTCAAGACTTCATAGCTAATAACTGCCTGGATTGGACTCAACATATAAATCCAAACATTGGATTTCTCTAATGTTAGGGATACTTCTCTAGCCATTTTTTGATTCATATAAAAGTAATTGTATGATTTACCCATCTGAAAAGTGTCAGGATGATTTCCGGAAGAAAGCATGAACAATAGAATTAAAATATAGAAATTACAGTGGTAGATTAAAATTGAAAAATAGAATAGTTCAGTATGTTTGAGAGACTGATGGAGTATAACATAATTTGTTTCCTGAATATTTCAGTATGATGATGGTGTGATTTATGAAGGAAATTCACAGCCAGGGGTGAAACAAATTTTGAATGAGGGTGTGGGTCCTCCAGGATATATAGTGAAATCTCAGATATTTTTTAATCAATCTATTCCAATTTGTAGCTGGAAAACTGGCTCCTAAATTCCTAACCTCTATGTAATACTGCCTCATATAATTTTAAATGAAGCACATGGCTTCAATAAACACTGAAGAGCACTTAAAGACCCACTAGGGAAAAATTATTAAAGAGCCAATGAATTTTTAAAAAGTTGGTAGGAGTGAAGTTTATTGATTTTGTGTGTATGAATGCGTGTGAAACCACAGTTGCTGATTTCAAAAGAACGCTTTGCAGAAGGTAAGAAATTGTTGAGGGGTTCTTTTGCCTCTAGCATATTAGATAGTTTAGTGGAAGTCATCATATTTTTGGAGTCAGACAGCTCTAGCTTTCCTGCTGCTGGCTGGGACATGACAGGCGAATTAGTGCTCAGTGCCTCAGTTTTACTAGCTGTAAAAATACAGGTGATGATACCTATCTCCATGGGTTGCTGGAAGAATTGATGAGATAATGCTCATCAAATGATTAGCAGTGTTGCATATAGTTAGTCCTCAGTAATAATACATATACACTATCCTTCAATAGCTGTTTTATTGTATGCAGTATATAAAAATGTTCCTTAAGGAACATTTTCATCCTTGAATAAAAATATTCCAGATTGAATGAAGAGAATAGTTGCTTTTGAGGCATAGATAAAGACATAGTGACATAATGAATAACTTGAGAATATTAGTTTTTTAAAACCATAAGTTTACATGGCCATTATGAGGATATATGGATAACGACAATATTATAACAATTTTATTGACATATAATTGACATAAATAAACTGCACGTATTAAAAGTGTACCTCTAAATAAGTTTTGACACCCATGGAACTTCACAGAAACAAGATTATGAACATACCCATTAGCCCTGAACGTTTCCAGATCACCCTCTGCCATCTATCTCTCTACTTCTCACCACTCCACTTTGGCTCCTTCCCATTCACCAGGCAATCATTAATCTGCTTCTGTCACTATTGATTAGTTTTCAATTTCTAAATATTCTACATGTAATCATACAAACGTACAATTATTGTTTGTCTTTTTTTCACATAGTGTCATTATCTTGAGATTAATCTATGCTGTTGTATGTATCAATAGTTTGTTCCTTTGTATGGATAAGTAGTATACATACATTAATACACAAAGGTAATAGTATATAGGAAGAACATTGTTCTTTCAAGTACTGTGTTTCTCATCTGATTAGTTAGCAATTTGCACAATTACACCTAAATGGATGCAATGCTGATATCACTGTTTATTTTATTATAGCAGTAATACAGGTACAGTGCTACCTGCCCTGCTTTTTTATAATATTACTCGTAAACAATTTTGTATACACTCTATTTAAATTTACCAGCTTGATTAGCCAACAATCTGAACTAAAACATTTAAGGTAAAATGGAAAGCTGATTGCATAGAGATTTTTAAGCTCATTTACACACAACAGGATTTGTTAGTTGCCATCTGGGTTGGCAGAATCAACATGGTATGGTTTCCACCTGTTTACGTCCTCTGCTAGTTCCTTCCTCAGTGTTATGCAGTTCTCCCTGTAGAGGTCTTTCATCTTCTTAGCTAAATATATTCCTAGGTATTTTATTTTATTTGTTGCTATGCTGTGAAAGGTATTGAGTCTTAACTTGGTTCTCAGCTTGACTGTTGTTGGCATATATGAATGCTACTGATCTGTGCACATTGATATTTTTAACCTGAGACTTTGGTGAATTTATTTATCAATTTTAGTAGTCTCTTGGCAGAATCTTTAGGGTTTTCTAGATACAAGAGCATATCATAAGCAAAGAGAGATAATTTGACCTCTTCTGCCCCCATTTGGATACTCTCAATTTCCTTCTCTTGTCTGACTGCTCTGGCTAAGACTTCCAGTACTACGTGGAAGAAAACAATCATTAGGATGAATAGACAACCTACAAAATGGGAGAAAGTAATCCATGCAATACATCCAATAAAGGGCAGATAACTAGAATCTATAAAGAACTCAATCAAATCAGCAAGGAAAAAATCAAAAAACTCCACTAAAAAGTGGGCAAAAGACATGAACAGAAACTTTTCAAAAGAAGATATAGACTAATGGCCAAAAAACATATGAAAAAATGCTCAACATCTCTAATCATCAGGGAAAAGAAAACCAAAACCACAATGAAATATCAATTAACACCAGTTAGAATGGCTTTTATCAAAAAGTCCCAAAACAACAAATTTTGGCATGAATGCAGAAAGATAGGAACACTCATACACTAATGGTAGGACTGCAAACTAGTACAACCTCTATGGAAATTAATATGAAGATACCCCAAAGAACTAAAAGTAGAACTACAATTTGATCTAGCAATCCCTACTACTGGGTATTTACCCAAAGGAAAAAAGACATTTTATAAAAAAGAACTGCATTTGAATGTTTATAGCAGCACAATTCATAGTTGCAAAGATGTGGAAACAACCTAAGTGCCCATCAATACATGAGTGGATTAATAACATGTGGTATATGTACACCATGGACCACTAATCAGCAATAAGGAAAAATAGTGAAGTAATAACATTTGTACAACCTGGATGGAGCTGGAGACCATTCAAATAAGTAAAGTATCACAAGAATGGAAAAACAAACACCACATGTACTCACCATTAAATTGGAGCTAATTGATCAACACCTTTGTGCACATATGGAAATAACATTCATTTGAAATCAAGCAGGTGGGAGGGAGGTAAAAGGGATGGGTAAATTCACACCTAACAGGTATAATGCACACTGTGTGTGGGATGGGCACTTACAACTTTGACTCAAATGATACGAAAGCAATTTGTGTAACCAAAATGTTTGTACCCCCATAATATTCTGAAATAATAAATTAAGAAATAAAATAAAAAATTATATATTTTTTAAAAAGGCAAGAGACGTCCCTGTATTATTATGAAAATATTTTGGATTTTTGGAGACACCCAGTAGTCTAGGGACCATGCATTGAGAGCTGCTAAAATAGACCATGCTCTAATGATGAGAATAGATGCTATAGTTGTTATTCTTTATAAACATGATCACGTTAGTCTATCTCTCTTCATCTCTCCAGCTGGTTGGTTTAACGGACTTGTGTAATTCATTAGGGATGTTTCCAAATATTTTGATTCTCATCTCAATTTAGGCACAGATAGAATAGTATGTTTCTGTCCCCTTTGAAGTAAAGTCTAAATATATGTTTTGTTTTAGCTAATAAAATTGAGTAGTGTATGTTGTGTTCTGAGGAAGCTTAGGAGATGATGTATTTTCTACTTTGTATTTTCTACTTTGAATCCCTGAGTATTGGCAATAACCATGGTGATGCACATTAGAAATGTAGTGTTAACAAGAAGTCAACCTCTTATACTGAGTACACTGAGACTATGTGGATGTTTTTATGGTAGAATAACCGATCCTATAAAAACTAATTAGTATGTCATAGTGTGTGTGTGTGCACATGAATGCTTAGGTGTGGTCTTATCTCTCCTTGCCCCCTAACCTCCATAGGTGTACCTAAACATTATTTTCAAGATTTAGATTAGGACCCAGTAGAACTTTAACCCAAGCCAAATATGGATATGAATATGACATTGTGAAGTTTGACTTGCGCAGCACTTATTGAAGTAGTGCTTCACTTTCCATTAAGGTTTTTATTTCTTGGAGATGACTTATTTAGAAAGTCATAGAAAGATGACAAGTGACTGTCAGAATAGGAATTTTACATTCCATGTACATGTATGAAAAATCATCTAATGCCTTCAAGATCCATCATCACTTCTAACACTAGATAATTAATAACTATCCAGAGGACAATTGTGTGATTTGCAAATGTGTAAATACCTTATGTCTTATATTTTAAATAGGCATATTTTATGTGTATTATGTTGGGCTGAATTAAGAGGTGGTAGGGTTTTCAGTATTTTAAAGAACAAATAATGCAGAATAATGCTACTTTATAAGACATTTTAAGATAAATTTCAAAATCTTTTAATGATTTAAAAATATAAATGGCTTCAATGGTAGTAGATGGTGATTCTTCCTCTATTGCCTATCTGTGTAAACTTACAAATGCACAAGAACTGGGTGATGAATAAATTGGATCTACTTTGTGAATGCGTGTATGTGTGTGAGAGAGAGAGAGAGGCAGAGAGAGAGAGTGCTAAATGCAACGCTTCTTATGTTATCTCATGGTTTTGGCTGAATTTCTGAAGGTCAAGAGTAATACACTAGAAGCCAGGTACTCCAAATCCTGATATTACATGCTAGAATGTATAGGCATGTCTTGACAGAAGATTGTGAAGTTGATATAGCTAGCATCAGTCCATCAGTGACCTTGAAGCTGTATAAGAGAAGGCAAAGTATTGGTTGAATAATTGAATAACCTAGAGCAGTTCTTTCTTTGGATGAAGAAATGTGGGGGCTGAATTTCCAAACTTGCCCATGGTGTGGGTAAGGGGTGTGTGTGAATAATTCTCCCTCCCCTTAGCAGTCCAAAAGGACCACCTGGAGAACTTGATATATATTTCTTGAAGTGTGAGGGGCTGGCATGTGACATCCTGAAAAGTCTGAAATTCAGAGTCAGCACTTAACAAGCCACCTGAGATAGAAAATAAAAGAGGGCTATTTGTGAATTCCTTCACTTTCAGAGTGAAGACAATGCAAGATTGCATGAATAAAGAACATGAGCATGATGTATTTCCTGGGAAGGCACCTGAATGAGGCCACCTTGAATGGAGTTCTGCCCAAAAGAACAGTACAAGGGATGAGGTGAATCAACCAGAGAGGGACTTCAGAAACCAGGTAGCAGAAACAAAAAACATAGGGGTCAGAGGAGGCATGGACTGTTTCAAAGAAACATAGATGAGAGAGAGCAATTCAGGAATAGGAAGAAAGATCACCTAAGGAACACCTGCTCCTCCTCCAAGACTGGACAGAATTATGCACTGGGATCCTTTACCCTCAGAGGATTACAAACATAGATTATATACCTACAATTTAAATAAAACCTCATGGCTTCTTACCTCTGTCCCCTCTAAATACTGCTGTAGCATTGGAGAGACCAATACTGCAGTACTTGAGTAGTGGAGAAGACTGAAGGAAAAAGAAAGAGCACTCATACCACCTACAGGCATGCAAAACTAAAGAGGATTAGAGCTGGGGCCCAGAGAAGTCTTAAACCGAAGAAAATTCTCCAGGTTTGGTGGTACTCTGGGCTGGATTTTTTTAGATATATCTAGAAGGAGGCAATTCATTAATTTCCTAAAAAGGATGAGAGACTGAGATTTGATCCAGAGAAACGGAAAGATGGATTCAGAGGAAAGGGATGCAAGGGCGGCAGTGAGGACAAAACTGTTGCCCCTACCCAAATGAGCAGGGTAGATTAAAAGTCATGTGTACTAATAACCTGATGGAAAATATTCATTTTAAAAACAATGGAATTGTTAATTGAACTTATTGACTTCCAAGTCCATATATATTTGTGGCAGCTACCTTTCAAATTTTGTAATTCAACTGTACTTTAACCATGCTAAAATATCATATTTTATAATCATTTTTGAGATACTTTCAAAGTTTAAGAGAATTCCACTTTGGCCTGGTTTTATATTCTTTAAGAAAATTTCAGTTTAAACTTCTATTTTCCATTCTAGGAGAATAGGATTTTATACCGCTACTCTGTGTTATATATTTTGAGCCTTTTATCACCAGGGTTTCTTCTATGATATCCCATAATTGATATCATTCAGTTACTAGGAATAAGAGAGAGACACCTAATAGGAAATTGTAAGAGAATGAAATGAATGGAAATCATCCCTTAATATAAAGAACTTTTATTGTTCTCTACATCATTAGATGCAGCATTCTAAAATTGAAGCAATATTCCAGAATAAAAGCAATTCATAACCAGTACATATAGCCAAGGAACATTTTCTTCTCTCCAAATACTGTCCTTACCAAAAATACTATTTCTGGGTTCTACCCCATTTAGTTTCTCTGCAGACATTTTGAATTAGCAGAGGGAATTAGTTAGGTTATGAAAGAAGTCATACTGTTTTTTTTACCTTCATTGGCACTAACAAATCCCGTTGTATGTAAATGAGCTTAAAAATCTCTACGCAATCAGTTTTCCATTTTACCTTAAATGTTTTAGTTCAGATTGTTGGCTAATCAAGCTGGTAAATTTAAATAGAGTGTATACAAAATTGTTTACGAGTAATATTATAAAAAAGCAGGGCAGGTAGCACTGTACCTGTATTACTGCTATAATAAAATAAACAGTGATATCAGCATTGCATCCATTTAGGTGTAATTGTGCAAATTGCTAACTAATCAGATGAGAAACACAGTACTTGAAAGAACAATGTTCTTCCTATATACTATTACCTTTGTGTATTAATGAACGTATAAAGGATTTTCAGGTTGCAACAATAAACTATGAAGATAGATTTAAAAAAAACATTTTTGTAATAAGAAAGTGAAGTTACCTTTTCTCTGCAATAATAGGCCTTAGGCACTTCATTAAAAATGTAAAATTGGGCAAACGCATAATATTCTCTGAAAAAAAACACAGCTCTGTTTATCAAGCCAGATGCAGTTATTAGCTCAGAGGATTTCGAAATGCTCTACACAACAGGCCCTCAGCAAGAATTGTACAAGGCTGGCAGACAGACGTGAAATTTTTAAGAAGTAAAGTTGAAAATTTATGAGTATGAGAGGAAATGACATGTTTTCATCATTCTATAAATTTTATTTTACTTCATGTTTTATGAACCCTAGTGTGGATTCAACAATCTCTCTTTGCCAGTGAAAGTTTCTATTAGAGGAATGCTTTAAGAGAAATCAGGAGCAAAAATTAGAATTGAATAATTATTTGAATAATTCATGTTTTTTTGTTGCTGCATACTTGTTTTTGATGGAATCCTAGTCTTCCAAGGAATTAAACATATCCTGTGTATGAGTATATGGGTTTATGTTTGTGAATGTGTGCATGTCTGTTTATGCATATGCATATACCTAGAGCTGACAGTGCTATTACACTATAAAAAATAGCACAAAATCCAGCAAATTACTTGCTTTTTATTTCCAGAATGAATAAAGAGTTAACTAAGTCTGCAGTTTTCTGTTGGGATATTCATGCATTCCATATAAATTTGTTTAGCATCAACTATGTTCCAGCATTGCTGCATCTTACATTCTAATAGTTTATCTCTGTTTGGTATAATTTCTCCAAAAGGCCTTCCCTCATTTCTCCACATCTGCTTGGATTGCTCTTATTCTAAAAAAGCATAGTTGATAAAAAATGACATTTATCCTTTATGCAGTCTCATTTTATTTTCTATACTTATGGACTAATTTATCTAAAATTAGCTCTTCTATCTCTAACCTGGGAAGAACTGGGTGGCATTAAGCATAGGTGAGTTACTACTATACATTAAGAAAAATAAATGATAATAGTGAGAAAGTATCTATGAGTTTCTTTAGTCATTTTAATACTCAGATCATTAAAATAGCTTGTTCCAAACACATTTGCAGATACAGGACTACAACCTAGTTAACTGATTCTCAACTCCATGATCTTTCCATTGAGTAGAAGGCATATGAGGATAAAAAGTATACATGAATTTAAGGTGAAAACTGGGTTTGAGCGACAGCTCCTTCGTGATGTTGGCAAAGTTCATGTGACTTTGGTTAAGTCATTTGTCTTTC
Source organism: Eulemur rufifrons (assembly GCF_041146395.1). Taxonomy (NCBI): domain Eukaryota; kingdom Metazoa; phylum Chordata; class Mammalia; order Primates; family Lemuridae; genus Eulemur; species Eulemur rufifrons. Next base: position 30,185,203 of record NC_090997.1, on the reverse strand, counting down.
TGAGTCTCATATAACGATCCATGAATTAGGTATTATAGCAAAATCAATGTTACTTTAAATATTAGTATAATGTACAAAATTTTGTGGTAATTATAACACGAGACATTGTGACTCTTGACACTGTTAGTAATTAAATGTTGTAGAGTTTTCAAAGATGACATTACTTCCCAGCTAAGGTCACAGACATCCCAGTGATTGGACTTTCTTATCATTTTGAAATGGTCTCTGCTTTTGACTTGATAGAAAACACATTTTTGCCTTGTCCATATACACATATGGCTTGACATATACAAATTAATAAAAGAATTTAGAGGTGAAGATGTATATATGTGTGTGTATATATATCTATAATTGTTATTTTCAATTCAGCTTTCCTGACATTGTAACTTTCAGGGTGATTGCTATTGGCATATACTAATTCCTAATACTGGGCATTCGGTCAGAATCATAGCTTTTTGAGTTGGAAGAGTTCCCTATAGACCCAGAGTCAGCATATAAAAGTGAGTTATGCATTGCTTCTTAAGTTCTTGGACATAGCTTCTGTGAATACAAATATTGAATAAACCTGCAACATTTAAGCAGCCCTGCTTCACATAAAGGGTGACAAGGAGTATATCCAACAAGAATGTCTCCAACAATAACACTACCAGCTACAATATCTAATTGTAGACTTCATGTTTTTAAAATGTCTTGGAGAATTGTTATTAAGTTTAATGTCTATGAACTCTTCAATGATTTAATTTGGCACAAGTGTTGAAAAAGTTGGAGATATAGATATCTCAGTTAAGATGTGAATCAAATTGTAAAATTTGGTTAGGTCAATCAACCATAAGAAATAAAACGTCAAAATCTAGATTTGATTGGAGTCAGTGCTTGACTCAAGGGCTATTTTTTAGTCGTTAATAATTCCATTTTGTATTCATAGACACCCTGTTGCTCACAGAAAGCTGCCATATCTGAAATCTAAAGTTTTCAGCTTCAGTAACTTTTAGCACATTTCCCTATTAGAAAAAGAAAGTATTTTAAATTTCATATGCACATTGAAGAGCATGATTTTTACTTACATGGTACTATTGTTATATCTGCTAAGCACTTTAAGAATATAAATTAATATTCTTTTTATGTATGTTCAGTTAAGTTCTCATTCTATTAACAGAGAAATAGGGGACTGGAGCAAATTTCTCAGATAAAATCATATCAGTTTGGAATTTTCCACATCCCATGGCTAATCTACTCATATTTTTTTCCTCAATTATTTCTTTCTTTTCTATTATGTAACTACAAGATAGCTAAAGATACTCTCTTTGATGATCTTTTGATCACTGTTTCCTCGCTAATGTTAATGACAGGAGAAAAAGATACTTCTAAGACAAAAACGATTTTTTTTTCTATTGTAAAAAACTTGTTTGCAAATCCTAGTCTATTGTTATAGGAAAGAGAATCAATGTTGCTTTGCAAAGTGCACCTCTACCCTAATTTCTAATTTACATTCTGTTGTAAAATTCCTTCCCTGCTCTCTCACTATTCTTGGGTGCTGCAGGAACAGGATGTGACTAAGATCCAAATGATTAGCAGGCATTCCAAGTCCTTCTGAAAACTCTTAGATAGGCTGCAAGAAATCTCTAGTTGAAAATCAGCTTCTCTCTGTTTTTACTTACACCAGAATCCTGAAGGAATGACTGCCAGCAATATGGTTTATTGAATTGAATGGAAGAAAATTATTCCAAGACTTTTCTCATGGCTAAAAGATATGTACTTTGACATGTCCTGGAAAGATCTGAATTATTTCCTAGGTGAAAAGTGAGTTAAAAATAATTTGTGGACCTATATGTTAGAAAATATAGCATTTAACTTTATATCTGCATTGATAGGAGTACAAGCAAAACAATTTTAGATCCTCTTGGTGTCTACACGATTATTGTGAAATAAGAGGATGAGAACAATACCTGTTTCTGAAGAAGGTTATACCATTAAAAACAGTCTACTTAAGGCTGGAGAAGATAACAACAGAGAATTGCTTAGCATCCTCAAGAAAATTAAAAAATAGGAAATTAAAAATCATAAGAATGAAATTGACTGATATTAATGGAGAGCTATCAGATGTAAGAAAGTTTTAGGAAAACTAAAGAGGTAAGAAGTGAGCCTATACTGGAAGTAGTAAGAACCAGATTTGATCCTACAAAATCAAATCAGTAATTAAGATCATCTTCAAGAATGTTGAGAGTAATGCAATAATGAGAGCAATGTGAGCAATAATGAACTGTTTGGTGCAATATGAAAATACATATTTTTGGAAGTTACACATACCTAGGGAAGAAACAAAGCAAATTATGGCAGAAACAATAATATAATAATACAATTGAAATAGTAAAGACTAAGGAAAATAGTGATAGACTAAATAGCACAAAAATTTTTATGTGTCTGAATAACAAAAAATACTTTATTATAAACCAAACTAAAACTCATACATATGTGACATGTGTCAGAGAGAAAATACTTTGAATATACAATGAGCTCTTGATGTCCCATGGATTAAATTTTGTAAACATTATAAGGATAGAGAAAAATTATTATATATATATAATTTTACACACACACACAGAGCACAGTCATTTTATGTGTGTGTGTATGAAAGAAATATAACAGTCTTATACATTAGTTATCTTCACATGATGGGATTTATTGGCATTTTAGTTCTATTTTTCCCAATTTTCTACAATATAAAACCTGAATAAACTGAATAATGTTATAGTGCAAAAGAGAACCACACACAAACAGATGTTATTCTTTTTAAATGAAGAGCTCATAGTTAAAAATGAAGAATTTACAATAGCAGATTTATAATGTATGTAAAGCAATTTTTTTTAAAGGTCAATCTACTTAATCTTTCCCTATTCAATCAATGCTTGTTGGAATTTAGGTTGGCTTGACTGTGTAGAGGATATTTTGGAAGAATATGTGTTTTGCCTAACGGTTTTAGCAAAAAGATTTCCCACTCAAAATACCAAGCCTGGGACATCCCTAACTTACAGCCACATGAACCTTCCTGAGTTTTTTTTCCTCCTCCTTCACTTTTACGATTTTCTTCTCTTGTCACTTTACATTCTTACTCTAAACTATGCTTTTATAATCAACTAATTTGGAAGAAAAAATAAATGTTCAGAAAGTTTTCACCCAAAGCATACATTTTAATGCAGTCTGGGCATCTGAAAACTGAAAGTATCCATTAAATGAAGCTCCAGGCAGGTGTCAGTCAAGATATCTTCATGCCTGATTGTTTTAAGTAGCTCATAGAGCATTCAGCACTCCGCTGAAAACAAAGAGTTTGCTGAAATACAGGTGTAACCTTGAAGTGCTAGGGGCAGGCTGTGAATACACTCTCTGTATTTTTTTCTGTTTCTGTTTCAAAAATACCACAGCCACACCATTACCCTTGGGAGAGAAAGACCAAAGGCACAATACAGAATTGCTGATTAACGGGAGGCCCAAGGAGACCCAGGATAGGTCCAAGACACACTGCAGGCAGCTAAATAAAGAGCAGCTGCACCAGGAGCATTTCTGTAGGAATGTTTCCAGTCTTGAAATACTCTTGAACTTGATTATCAAAGTCACTCTCCTCAGAAATCTTGTCAAGGCATCTTGGCTACACCTGGATTGTCTATGAATTTTGATGAACACCGAAGAAAAATGAAACAAGTGAGACAAGAAAAAAGCTACGGAATTTTGCCCACTTCACACTTTTGCCATTCTTTTTAAACAGTGTTACTTTAAACAACCCAAAAGCTTTGCAAGAGACATTTGTCTTAAGTTTTTGGTTCGTTACCCTGTACTTCCATTTTTCATGGGCATTTATTCAGGTGATAAAGTCTCTTTTCTCTATTTCTCTCATTTCTGTTATGTGTTACCTGGTAATGGTATTACTTTTTTCCAGCTTTAAATAGCTTATCTCCTCAGTCCAGAAGGTAGAGACTAGATCCTTATGTTACTTTGTATCCCCAGAGGGCCCAGTAGAGCTTTGGTCCCCAACCCTTGGGCAGCGAACCAATACCAGTCTGTGGCCTGTTAGGAACCTGGCCGCACAACAGGTGGTGAGCAGCCAGCAAGCAAGCGAGACTCCATCTGTATTGACAGTCACTGTGTCCCATCACCCCCAGATGGGACTGTCCACTTGCAGGAAAACAAGCTCAAGGCTTACACTGATTCTGCATTATGGTGAGTTGTATAATTATTTCATCGTATATTACAATGTAATAATAGAAATCAAGTGCACAATGAAAGCAATGTGCTTGAATCATCCTGAAACCATCTCCCCCCTCCCGCCCCCCGATCCCTGGCCCATGGAAAAATTGTCTTACATGAAACTCATCCCCGGTGCCAAAAAGGTCGGGGATCAGTGCAGTAGAGTGTCTGGTATACAGAGAAGAAACAGTTGCTGACTGACTGATTGATTAAGAAGATGAGGCATATTGCTATGCTACACAAGCGCTTGTTATCACAGGCACATACTAATGTAAAGGGAAAACCCATTTAGATCATTTAAGATGAATATGCACCCTTTCTTTTTTGGATAGAACTTCTAGGTTATACTTTCCTCTGCTTATTTAGTATTTCTAAAACAACCATATGGTAACCATGGGAACACTTCGGGTAGCACCAGTACTAAACAACTAATGTGCAAACTTAGGGAAGTTCAGATACCACTTTTATGAGTGTCTTTACTTGATTCTGTCTCAAGTGTGTTTGTCACAGTCTAGTCCATGCCTTTGTTATAAAAAGTCTCTACTCATTTCAAATTTGTATTCAAACAGTATCAGTATGAATTAAATGTCAGAAAAAGGTGCAAAGGCTAGAGGTGGTGCTCAGGCCATAAAAGTATGTTTAAGTGCACATCCAAAAGAAAGTGGGAAGCAGACGCATGAAATTTTGCTAACATATCATAAAAAGGAGATTGACTATCCAGTAATGCAATACAATAGCTACACCCAGTGTTTTTGCTGGCTTCCTTCTCCATGGATGGCCAGACTGCCTTATTCATCATCACCAATAAATATTTATTGGACATCCACTAGGTACCTTATATGTAAATATGGATTCATAAAGCAGCATATTGTGCCTTATCTACTTCCTAGTAAATTTTGAAAAAGTCTAGTTAATCTGAATTTTAGAATTACTCCATTGTTAGCCAATTTGTACATTTTTAATTCCTTCTTGATTTATTTGGTCCAGTGAGTGACATTTAGATTAAATGAAAATGAACAGATACAAATATTGAAGAAAAGATGCATCTGTCTCCTTTAGTTAGGAAGGTAAATAAAATATAGTAAGAGCCACTTGTACATCAATATATCTTTATAAACCACCTAAAAAAAGAGGGTTTTTTTGTTTGTTAAAATGAATCATATAAAATGGGGCATAATTCTGCTCTCCCAAAGATTGGGAAAATACAAGAGCATCCACACATAATAAGAGATCTCTAAAAAACCACCTTCTTAGATCACATTAGCACTTGAACTTGTCCCAGGCATTGTATAGAATAATTGAATTGTGTTATTTGCAACAGATTGTTTTAGTTTCTCCTTCTGTCACTCATTATTGAATGATACTTAACTCCCATAAGAATAATTTGAACAAAAATTCTATCTTTGCTTTACACTGAGCTGAGCCCGGTTGCTTTATAATGAGTAAATAAATAATCTAGCACTTTAATCAGTGTTGTTATACACCTGAAAACTGCTATGTAAACATGTCTATGCTCTGCTGCATATGCCACTTTCATTTTATATGGTAAATGTTTACTAGATTGCCATGTGAGAAAAAAAAAACTATGGACCATATTCTTTGAGATGGCATGAACTAGGTATTAGCATTAGTTCTCCGGCATGCTGAAGAGCCTGTCAGGTTAGGATGAACATAATACACATTGCAAAAGCAAAATTAAAAAAAAAAATACAGGATCCTGATACAGTTCTGATTACAATGGGAAAAGGTTTAGTGATTGTGCCAAAGTAAAATATAGGAAGATCTTTTCATGTGCAGTCTATTAGGTGATGGAGACTTTTCCCTCTCTTTAGGAAATCCAATTAGTTGGATTGAGCATCATAACTGAATTTAGGCAGTTTAATTTTCAGCATATTATACCAAACCAAAATTATGACATTTAAAAATTGTATTATTAGTTCAGGGAAAATTGGCAACCATGATAAAACTATGATTAAAATGTATTAATTAGTACTATTTCGGAATAAAGAATAATATAATGATGGATAAAATAACTATTATGTATCAACAATGGCTAGCAGTAACATTGTCAAGGGTTGAATTCTGTCATGTTTACAAGTTCTCTTTTTACCATGAAAACTTTTAAAAATTAGTACACATTCAGTTTTAACATTGTTTTTGTTTTTCATGATTTAAAAATTTATTCATAGGCAATGATAGCAATATCCCTGGAATCTGTCAAGGGAAAATGAAAATAACAGGTCTGTCATTCAATTAAATAAAACATAAAGCTCAGAAAATGAATAGATAATTCAATATTTTATTTGAAAAGTACATTGGAATCTCATTTATTAAATTATGACTGTAAGAATTTATTCAAAGAATTCCTTTCAGAAAAATTATATGGTGGGTGGTTGCATATACACATCTTTCTACCAGTGTGATTTACATTAATTAAGATTGGATATATTTTATGCTTTATGCTATTGAATTTTATAGTTTTATAGTTTTGGAGCCCAAGTCCAATTTCATTGAAAATATGATTTTAGGCCAAATGCAGGTTAAGCATAGACTCTAATTACCACTTATCCTCCATCCCTCCTGGGAAAACAACAATAACAAAAAACTACAACAATTCCAGTCACTAGACAAGGTCACATGAGCAACAATAATTTTAATGAGTCAGACAAATTTCACACATAAGGAGTATGGCCATTTATTCTGAAGTGGCAGCTACCACCCCATGGGGAACTATGGAAGGGTAAAATGCACATACAAACTAGTTTTCATGCCTTCTGGGATTTGTGTTTGATTCATGGAGGGTCCTCTTATCTACAATCATATAGAGATCATACCTTAAAAGGAAATATTGAACATGTTAATATTGGTTTATTTCTTAAATTGAACAGAGTTATTCTTAAAATGAGTAAATAGTTTATCTTCCCTTTCTTATAACACATACTCTCTAAATTTCCTCATGTGTTAATGCAGAATTATAGGATTATAGATTCTGACACTAGAGACTAAAATCTCTAAATACTATTGTGTTTTCTATTGTTTTCAGTGGAATTTAGGAACAATTTTAGGCTTTAGACTGAGGAAATCTGGGTGTGAGTCTTACCTCTCTAAATAAATAACTTTATAATTTTAGTTGATAACCTTACTGAGCCTCAATTTCCTTAAACTTTAATATTGGAATAATAGTACCAATCTTGAAATAATGTTATGAAATTTCAGAGATGAAAAAATTATTAAGCCTCTGATATAGCAAGCCTTCAGTAAGTGGTAGTTATTAAAAACAGAACTTTATTTAGTCAATGCAAAGAAAATTTAATAATTTAAGTTTTGAAAACATTTTCTAACTCATTACATTCCAAGCTGTCTATAAAAGTGGCTATATGAGTCTGTGAAGCAGTGTAGTTGCTTAAATGGCATTAATGAACCCAGAAATGTAAATGGTTTCATTATAAATTCTCAAAGCATATACATAAATATATATGCATATATATACATATACACATCTTTGTATGCATAGATATCTTTTCTGAATATCTGTGTGTGTTTTCAGAATTTTAACACCTGGACAGGCAATAAGAAAAACAGAGATGGAAGCCAAACTCTAAAACACAAGTAGCTGAGAGCCCTGGGGCCACCTTAGAGTTAGGTGAGAACTTGAAGTGTGAGGATGAGTTCTCCCTGCATTAGCTCTCAGCCTCCTCATAGCACACCTGACATGTCACAAGAGAAGGGCAGGTAGGAGCCTAGAGAGTGAACATCCACCCCCACCCACACTGCATTTGTTCCCCAAAGACCCCCCAAAAGAAACAGATTCAATGCAGCATACACTAGACTAGACCATACAGGCTCTTTTTCCTTGGTAGAATGACTATAAGGTTGAGGAGTAGGTACTCTGATTGTTCATAACTCACAGACAAATGGGATTTCTTTTATAATAAAAACATCGAGAACACTGTAAATGTATTTGAGACATGATTTCTTAACAACAGTAGTCATGCCTGGGGGGTTTAAAGACATCTATGACTTACAATCTCAAAGTTTTAATTTTCATTAACTAGATTGAAGAATCAAACCTTCTTCCTCAAACTTGTCTTTCTGGATACTTCCTACTAAGTTCTAAACTTAGTAGACCATCACTACATGCTTGTAAATTTACTCCATTTGTGTTAATGAATTCTTCATTACCACAGTAATTTATTAATTATTAACAACATTATTGACTTACATTGTTTTTACCTCCAGAGCCCATGCCACCAATAATACCTTTAACATTCAAAACACATATACTTATCTCAGGACTATGAAGATGGAAAATAATTTTAAACAGATTTGAGACTCCAAATTCCCACTACCAGCTTATTCATCATTGATCTTGTCCATTCATGGCTCACTTGTCTTTCTATATCTTACACATGTAGACTTGGCTGGGCCCTACTTTTGTACTATTCTTTAAGCTACTATTAAAGCAGCTCTAACCCCTTTCCCCTCTCCATATGTTTCATTTCCCCTTGAATTTAAAATAAAAGTAAAACATTGTTCGATGCCTTTATTCTAGTTCTGGGCAAAAAGTGAGGAATCAGTAGATTCTTATTAATAGATGGCCTTGTTCCTCACTGAGTGATCTATTCTTTTTCTCAACAGTAGTGTCTATAAATTTCTACTGAACAATTCTTACCCCTTTTCTTTCCTTCATTTTGTTCTTAAAAGAAAAAAAAAAAACCTTCCTTCCTTTTTTTCCTGTATAGGTAGAAAGTAATCATGTGATATAAGAGGTTGAAATAAAACATTGAACTTTGAAAACAATCATAAATGAAAATTTAACTATGGAACTTGTCTGTTGGGAATTTATTAATTTAAATTTCTTTTGGAATTGTTGGTGGAAAAATAGAGAGCATTAGTTTGCACCATAATAGCATGTATAGAAACCATTCCAGAATATATATTATCAACCTGCTTCAGAAATCCTCTTAGATTAGTGAGTTTTCTTGAGAAAAAGCCCTTAGAAAAAACTTAGGAATAGACTATTAGAACTTTATGAATAAATGTCAACATCACCAACCCCATTAGTGGATTTTTGTTACTTCATCTGAGAGACAAAAAAAGTACTGTTTGATTCTGGTGCAAAAAGGAAAGGGAAGAAAGAGTGAAGCCAAAGAGATTCTATTTGGGTAGTGCTTAGGTGACATGAAAGATCAAAATAAAAGGTGCTGTTTGTGTGGGCAGGGGACATTTTAAGAATGAATTTAGGCTAGGTGCAATGGTTCATAATACTAGCACTTTGGGAGGCTGAGGCAAGAGGATGGCTTAAGGCTAGGAGTTTGAGACTAGCCTGAGAAACAGAGCAAGACCCTGTATCCACAAAAACTGGAAAAACAATTCGCTGGAGGTGGTGTTGTGCATCTGTACTCACAGCTGCTCAGGAGGCTGAAGCAGGAGCATGGCTTGGGCCCTAGAGTTAGAGGTTGCAATGTTTATAGCAGCACAATTCCCAATCATAAAGATGTAGAAACAACCCAAGTGCCCGCCAATACATGATTGGATTAATAAAATGTGGTATATGTATAACATACAGTATTATTCAGCCATAAAAAATGGTGAACTAATACCATTTGTAACAATGAGGATGGAACTGGAGACTATCCTCCTAAGTGAAGTATTGCAAAAAATGAAAAACAAACATCACATGTACTCACCATTAAATTGGAACTAAATGACCAACACTCATGTGTACATATGGGTAGTAAAATTCAATGGAAATCAAGCAGGTGGGAGGGGGGTGGAGGGGATGGGTAAATTCTTACCTAATGGGTACAAGGCACACTATCTGAGTGATATACACACCTATAAATTTGACTCAAATGGTAGAAAAGTAATTCATGGAGCCAAAATATTTGTACCCCTATAATATTCTGAAATACAATACAATAATAGTTTGAGGTTGCAGTGAGCCATGATGATGTTACTGCACTCTAGCCTGGGCAACAAAACAAGACTGTCTCAAAAAAAAAAAAAACCAACTGTAAATCATTTTTTATCTATATTGATGAGCAAAAGATGTTTTCCCATTTGTCTGTGTCATCTGTGATTTATTTCATCAGTGTTTGGTAGTTCTCATTGTAGAGATCATTCACGTCCTTAGTTAAATATACTCCTGGGTATTTTCTTTTCTTTGTAAATATTGTAAATTGTATTGAGTCTTTGATTTTACTCTCAGCTTGATTGTTATTACTATACAGAAATGCTACAGATTTGGGTACGTTGATTTTGTAATAGGAGACTTCGCTGAATTTATTTATCAAATCTAGGAGTGTTTTGTTGGAGTCTTTAGGGTTTTCTAGGTACTACACCATATCATCAGTGAACAAGGATAGTTTGACCTACTCTTTACCGATTTGGAAACCCTCTATTTCTTTCTCTTGCCTGATATCTCTGGCAAGAACTTCCAGTACTATGTGGAATAGAAGTGGTAACAGTGGGCACCCTTGTCTTTTTCAAAATCTTGGGGTAATGCTTTCAATTTTTCCCCATTCAATATGATGTTGGCTTTGGGTTTGTCATATATAGCTTTTATTATTTTGAGGTATGCTTTCTCTATGCCTAGTTTGTTGAGGATTTTTATCATGAAAGAGTGCTATATTTTATCAAATACCTTTTCTGCATCTATTGAGATCATAACATGGTGTTTGTTTTTGCTTCACTTTGTGTGGTGAATCATGTTTATTGACTTGCATATGTTAAACCATGCTTGGATCTCTGGGATGAAACACACCTGACCGTGGTGAATTTTTTTTTTTTTTTTTTTTGATGTGGTATTGAATTTGGTTTGTTAGTATTTTTTTTGAGAATTTTTACATCTATGTTCCTAAGGGATACTGGTCCATAGTGGTGTTGTTGTTGTTGTTGTTGTGCCCGTTCGTGGGTTTGGTACCAAGGTGATATTGGCTTCATAGAGTGAGTTAAGGAGAATTCCTTCCTTCTCAATGTTATGGAATAATTTCTGTGGCATAGGTACCAGTTTTCCTTTGTAGGTCTAGTAGAATTTGGCTGTAAATCTGTCTGGTCTAGGGATTTTTTTGTGGCGAGATTTTTTAATTGCTGCTTCAATCTCACTAATCATTATTATTCTGTTCAGGATTTCTATTTCTTCCCCATTTTAGGTTAGGAGGTTGTGTTTTTCCAGAAATTTACATATTGAATGCAATCCCCATAGAATACCAACATCATATTTTACAGATCTAGATAAAATAATTCTATGCTTCATTTGAAACTAAAAAAGAGCCCAAATATCTGAAGCAATCTTAAGCAAAAAGAACAAATCTGGGAGCATCACATCACCAGACTTCAAATTATACTATAAGGCTATAGTAATAAAAACAGCATGGTACTGATGTAAATGTAGAGACATACAACAATGAACAGAATAGAGAACCAAGACATAAAACCCTAAACCTGCAACCAACTGATCTTTGACAAAGCAGACAACAACATACACTGGGGAAAGGAAGACCTATTTAATAAATGGTGCTGGGAAACTGGATAAGCCACCTGCAGAAGAATGAAACAGGACCTCTATCTCTCACATATACAAAAATAAACTCAAGATAGAAAAAAAGACTTAAATGTAAGGCACGAAACTCTGAAAATTCTAGAAGCTTCTGCACAACAAAGAAAATAACCAACAGTATAAGTAGACAATGTATAGAATGGGAGAATATTTTCACAAAGCATACATCTGATTAATGGATAATATCCAGAATCTACAAAGAACTCAAACAAATCAACAAGATAAAAAGGAACAACCCCATTAAAATGTGGACAAAATATATAAACAGTAGTTTTTCAAAAGAAGATAGGCATATGGCCTATAAACATATGAAAAAATTCTCTATCACTAATCATCAGAGCAATGCAAATTGAAACCATAATGAGATACCACCTTACCCCGTCAGAATGGACATTATTAAAAAGTCAAAAAACAATAGATGCTGGCATGGATGCAAAGAGAAAGGAACATTTCTACATTGTTAATGGGACTGAAAATTAGTACAACCACTATGGAAAACAGTATGGAGATTCCTCAAAGAAATAAACATAGACTTACCATTTGATCCAGCAATCCTGCTACTGGATACCTACCCAAAGAAAATTAGTCATTTTATCAAAAAGACACCTGCACTCAAATGTTTTTCACAGCATGATTCACAATTGCAGAGATGTGGAATCAATGTAAATGCCTATCAATTCATGAGTGGATTAAGAAAATGTGGTATTCATATATATATAACATAGAGTACTACTCAGCAATAAAAAGGAATGAAATAATTTTTTTGAAACAAGTTGGATGGAACTGGAGACAATTATCCTCAGCAAAGTATCTCAGGAATGGAAAAACAAATACCACATGTACTCTCTCATAATTGGGAGCTAAATGATGGGCACATATAGGCATCAAGAAATGTAAAGACTATTGGTGTCCAAGAAGCAGGGAAGGTGGGAGGAAGTGAGAGGTAAAAACTTATGTATCAGGTACAGTGAACACTATTTGGCTGATGGACACTCTAAATGCCCTTATTTAAGCATTATAAAAGGCATTCATGCAATTAAAACATTTGTACCCATTTAATATTTTTAAATTAAAAAAATATTTTGACATGAATAAATTGATAAATAAAGCAATAAAGATATATTCTTAGAAGCAAGAAAAAAAGAATGATTTTACCTAGATTTTAATTTGAAATTTCATGCATTATTTTGACATACATATCCATTTATTGCCTGCCTATTTTTCATTATGATTTATTTTTCCTAATTGATTGTGTGTATGAGTTTTATGGAAGTAAGAGTTTGAAGTTCTTGTCTGAGTTCAATGGCACACACACAGACAGTGGATCCCAAATGAGGACAGAGAGCCACAGGTAATCATGACACTATAAGCTCCCTAGAAATTAACAGAAAACTTGTAGAAAGCTTTGAACTTCTCCCAGGTGTGTTCAATTGCATTTAAATAGAAAGATTCTATTTAACATCTGGTTTCCACCCACCTGGGGCCAAAGGATGACTTTATATGCAGAGAGAAATTTTCAAGCTCTTACTACTGAGAATTTTAATTTTCATTTTTTTTCCTTATGTTAGTCATTAGGTCACTCTATGAACTTCATCAATGAAGAGAGTTAAAATATTTCCTTTTCCAAAGATATTAATCATTGGGTGTCAATTTTATGAAATCAGAGTTCTTTGTATCTTACCTAAATTATTATAAAACCCAAATTAAAGATCAATTTCTGTCCATGACTGACCATTGTAGGTAAAATTAATGGCTTTTCACTAATAGAGATGCTCCTCGACTTATGATGGGGTTATATCCTGATAAAGCCATTGTAAGTTGAAAATATGGTAGGTCAAAAACACATTTCATGCACTTAACATTCTGAAATATCATAGCTTAGTCTAGCCTATGTTAAGAGTGCTGATGGCCGGGTGCAGTGGCTCACGCCTGTAATCTTAGCACTCTGGGAGGCCGAGGCGGGTGGATTGTTTAAGCTCAGGAGTTCAAGACCAGCCTGACCAAGAGCGAGACTCTGTCTCTACTAAAAATAGAAAGAAATGATGTGGACAACTAAAAATATGTATAGAAAAAATTAGCCGGGCATGGTGGCACATGCCTGTAGTCCCAGCTACTTGTGAGGCTGAGGCAGGAGGATCACTTGAGCCCAGGTGTTTGAGGTTGCTGTGAGCTAGGCTGACTGTCTATCAGGACATTATTTTAAAATACAAGAAGGTGAAAACTGCTACTGTCACAGGATTCAACAATTGGGAACTGCACAGTTCCTAAATTCATACCTAAATATAGGTAATTAATACAAGAATTTATTTTACAAAATTTATATTAATAATATCTTTGTGTCTAATAGTATTTTAATTTGGTTCTATGAAATATAATATTTGAAATAACACTAGAATATTAAATGGTTATTTCTATTTAAAAGTATGAGAACTAAAAATAAAATCTTAAGCCTCCCAACTAACTGAATGGACCCCCTCTTGGCCAAAGGGACCCCAGAGAAACCTTAGAACTGTGTTTCCAGCCATTGTGAGACAGGAGGTCAAGCAAATCTTGTTATACCCCCTCTTTCATTAACTGCCACTAGGCTTTTTTCCCTAAGGGTTAAATAGAACCAAACCTTTGAAAAGACTGGCTTGCTCCACAGCTGATTTCAATCAACCACTCAATGCTGCTCCTATCTTTTTTCAGTTTTGGCGCAAGAACTGACCAGTATTTCTTACTGATAAGGGGCCACTGAACATGGAGCGGTTCTGGCCGGTCTGTGGAAGATGTGCAGTGAGGGTTTTTATGTCCTCTGCTTCACTTTTCGATGTAAGAGGGCAGAAAACTCCAACCTCAGATCATACTAATGCAACTAGTTTTTGTACACGCCACCTATAAAGGCACATGAAGCTCCATTGCACATATACATATTTCTCCTTTCATAAATATTCATAACTCTCCTATACCTTATTAAATATTTATATTTGGCCACCTAGCTCAGTGTAAATTCCTGTCCCCATTGCCTTCCTCTCAAAGTTCATGCTCTCAGCTTCTGCTTGAGGTGATTGCTTCCCAGCCTGTGAGAATGGCCACCCTGCAGGCAGCAACACTTTATGAGAAATAAAGCTCTCCTTTGCAAATTTATGAATCTCATCATTCTTCAGTTGACAAGTATAATATCATGTTTAATAGAAATTATATACATCCCATGCATGACAGTAAGAAAATTCTGTCTACAAAATGAATCATTAAAATATATTTATTTTGACACTTGACATCTTCTCAGTCAAATTAATTTCTATTTTGGTAAGCATTTGTTTTCCCAGATATTACTTTGGCATGTAAAGCAGAGAAAGCTGTATTTATGGCTCAATTTGAGGCAAATAAAATCTACCCTATTGTGAATGAATAAGATACCATCTAGAATAGAATCTTTATTTTGGATGTTCTTAGGGCAAAAATATGATTTTCCCAAATCAGAGCATCCAGTGAAGGCCTGGAGTAGAATAACCAATTAAGATCTGGAATTTTTTGTGTATTTTTTGTTTTTTACAATTTTATGTGTGGAACATTAAATAGAACAAGTATGGTACCCCCTTAAAAAAGATTTAATAGATAATGTGTTATGATTAAAATATACTCATATAAGAATCTTTTATAGCAGCACAATTCACAATAGCAAAGATGTGGAAACAACCCAAATGCCCATCAATACATGATTGGATTAGTAAACTGTGGTATATGTATACCATGGAATACTACTCAGCTATAAGGAATGATGAAGATATGACGTCTCTATGGTTCTCCTGGAGAGAATTGGAACCCATTATATTAAGTGAAGTATCCCAAGAATGGAAAAACAAGCATCACATGTACTCACCAGAAAATTGGTTTCCCTGAACATCACCTAAATACACATCTAGGAACGACACCAATTGGATGTCAGACTGAGGTGGGGGGTGGGGGAGGGGATGGGGGTATGCCTACACAATGAGTGCATTGCGCACCGTTTGGGGAGTGGTAACACTTGAAGGTGCTGACTCGGGAAGAGGGGGTGGGGAAGGGAGGGATATATACCTACATGATGGGTGCAATGCGCATGACCTGGGGAACAGACACGCCTGGAGCTCTGACTTGAAGGGAAAGGCGGTACAGGAGCAACGTATGTAACCTGCAATTCTGTATCCCCCATAACAAGATGAAATAAAAAATAAATAAATAAATAAATACATTTGCATAGATAATCGAACATTTATAATAGCAAAAAAACTGGAAATAACCTAAACATTTATTAAGATGTTGTTGACTAAATAAATGAAGATATATCTACACACACACACACAAAAAAAGAATCTTGACTGATTATTTATTATTTATATTTATTATTATGTTCACTAAATCATATTTTCATTGTTTATGTTCCATTGTTTCTCCTATATGCCGCTACACATTTCTGAATGCTTAGTAATATTGTCAAGTTTATAAAAATTTCTCAACAAATATTGACGAAATAAATCAACAAATCTTCCATAGGAGTGTTTATAAATATCATAAAAATTCTTCTTTGCTTCCAAATATTTGCTTTATATAATATAATAATTTTCCTAATGTAGTGTGTGGTACGATTCTTATACCTTCCTGGAGAATGGAACACTTTTTCACTATGTAATGTTCCTCCTTTTCCCTTATAATCATCTTTGTTCCAAAGTCTGCCTTGTCTGAAATTAATATAGCCATATCACATTTTTTTGGTTAGTGTTTTTGTGGGTTCTCCAACCCTTTATTTTTAACTTATTTAAGTCCTAATGTTTAAAGTGAGTTTCTTATAGACAGTATAAAGTTCAGTATTGTTTTTCCAATCCAATCTAAAAATATATTTTAGCTAGTGTGCTCAGATCATTCATATTGAAAGTAACTATTGATAGAGTAATAGTTAAACTAAATTCAACCATCTTTCTAAATGTTTTCTATTCATGCATTTGTTCATTGTTTATTTTCTTTCATGTTTTTTGTCTTCTCTGGCTTCAAGTGAGCATTTTTATGATTACATTTCATCCCCTCTCTTTATTTTTCATTCATACTTCTTTTTAAAGTCTTGAGATGCTTTCTCTCAAATTTAGAATACACATTTTAAAATAATCTAAGTTCATCTTCAAATAATTCTATAACATTTCACCTGTAGCACAGATATCTTATAATGGAATAGTCCTAATTCCTCCATCCTGTATTTTAGGATATTGTCATTTATTTTATTTTTACATGTTATAAACATCCAATATATTGCTACTACTATTTTTTAAACATTCAATCTTTTAGAGCAATTCATAAGAAAAACAAAAGATCACATATTACCTTCATTTATTTATTCCTTTTCTTACTCTTCCTTCCTTTATGTAGATCCACGATTCTGACATAGATCATTTTCTTTGTGAAGCAGCTTCACTGTGTACTGGTTACCACTTAGGCCCACTGCGTCTTGGGCTGTAATTTATATTCTTTGCCTGAGACCAGTGAGAAAAAACACTCACACAAGTTAAGCAAAGCAACTTTATGACTCACAGATAGGCAGCAAGGACAGTAAATGCCTAAGATTCAGAGTAAGCCAGTTCTTCAAGGCTCAGAAATCCTGCCCAAGATGAATAGAGTCTTGCTCGCTTGCATGTGCATCCCTTGCACTGCAGTTGAGGGGCCCCAGAAAGCAGCCCACTCTGAGTTGTGTACCTCAGGGATGACATGACATGCTGGGCAAAAGCACTGCAGGACATCTTGTTTCTAGGAGGCACTGGAACAGAGCCCAGGCTGTTCCAGCTAGTTCCTCCTTGTCTCAGGATGCTGCATTTTCAGCACATTCTACGTTCTTGAAAAGTACAAGCAAGAAAGGGGAAGAACTAGGTTGGTCCAATGCTACTTTGAGAACTGTTCTGCACTTACACCTGAAGATCTTCTTTTAATATTTGTTATAGGTTGTCTGTTGGTAACGAATTCCCTTAGTTTTTGTTTGCTGGATATAGTAGGCTGAAAAATATCCTTCCCAAATACGTCTACCTCCTATTCTGTAAAACCTGTATATATGTTTCTGTCACTAATTTTGGAAAACTCTTGTCATTATTACTTCAAATATTTCTTTTGTTTCATTCTCTTTTTTTCCAGCTGGTATTCCAATTATATATATGTAAATTATCTGATATTGTTCCACTTCTTGGATGTTCTATTGTTTTCATTCTTTTTTTCTCTATTTGGCAATTTCTACTGATATCTTCAAGTTCACTGAATTCTTTCCTTGGCTGTGTTGAGTCTACTGATAAAGCACCTTCAAGGCATTCTTCTTTTCTTTCACTATGTTTTTGATTTAAAGTATTTTCTCTTGATTCTTTAGTATTGTTCTCATCTCTTTGCAGATATACACTCAACATCTGGGCTATCATGTTGCATATCTTCTCAATTAGAACCTTTAACACATTAATCATAACCCATTTAAATTTTCTGTCTGATAATTCCAACTCTTGTATCTTATATGAATTTAGTTCTGATTATTTTATCAGACTGTTTTGGAATGCCTTGTAATTTTTTATTGATAAATACACATGCATTAAACCCTAGATACTTAGGTAACCAGTAAGGCTTTGGTGTGAGGATTTATGTTAAACTAATCAAGAGTTGGACTGGGCTGTGTTTGATGTTTCTTAAACTATGGACACCAGATGTTTCAAATACCTCAAGTGACCTTGTTTTTAGCTCTAGGACAGCGGCCCCCAACCTTTTGGCACCAGGGACTGTTTTCATGGAAGACAATTTTTCCATGAACTGGGGAGGGGGTAGGGGGATGGTTTGGGATGATTCAAATCCATTACATTTATTGTGCACTTTATTTCTACTATTATTATAGTGTAATATATTAATGAAATAATTATAGAACTCACTATGGGTTGGGGACCCCTGCTCTAGTATAAAAAGAAAGTTTTAGTTCTGAGGTTCCCCTTTTTGCTGTGTCTTACAGTTTTCTGAGCTGCAATCCACTACTATGGTTACTGGATTCTTATTAACTTGGTGATAGGCTGTAGACACGATGTTCTCTGGTTTCCTGATTAAGTCTCAATCTTTGGAGTGCACAGTGGGCTTAGGCCTCGTGGGTATCACCTCACAAGTGTTTCTGTCCCTCACAAATCTTTTGTTGTTCCTCAAAGCAGGCGGAGCTTTTTCCCATGTGGTCTTTACTTACCTCCTTGGCTACAGTGGGTGTCCTTCGGTATTCTCTATGTTCTATGTCATTAACTTTTCACTGTTCTGTCAGAAAGCATAACCTTTGGGTGATGTGATGGGACAAAGGGAACTGAGGAAATATGAGCAAAAACAACTTGGTAGGATTGGGGAGCACCTCAGAGGGTCTGTAAAATCTCACGGGAAGCATGAAGGAAGTGTCAAATTGTTGGATGCCAAAAGGCCAGGGAAATTGTCAAAAATGAAGACTGTATGGGGAAAGAATAAAATAGTTTTGTCAAGTTTAATTCAGGAGAGAAACTTCACTGTTTTTTTTTTTAATTATGAGATTATGATGAGAAAAATATAAATAATAGTTAAAAATCACTCTAAGTGCTACCTCTATTAAATAATTAATATATGTACTTGAATTTTATATATTTTTGACTTTTCATTTAGAAGATTAAAGAATATAAACACTAGCATTTCTTCCTACTCCAAAGGTCCTCTATCAATTTACAGGTAGTTTTTCAATTTTGAGTGAGAATAATTCTATCTTGGTTTTTTGCTTGTTTTTATTTTGTATTGATTTGACAGTGTGCAGTGTGGATGGGGTTGGATGAGATGAGATGGAGAAGCCAGCATTTCAATTCTAGTTTGTCATCTCAAAATCTTGCTAACACTGCTATTATGTTCTCTGTCCTTATCATGTTGCATACTGTTTTCAGCCTCTATACCATTATATGTCACTGTTATTGGTCATGTAAGTGCTTCCTTTTATTAATACCCATCTTGGGTGACAGCTTATTCCTGGCAATTTCTTCAGATAGAGCTATGTCACAAATGATAAAGATGACACATCTGCACTATTTTTCCTTTAACGCCAACTTTTTTACCTGCTGTGACACAAGTAGTGGTCTGAATAAAAACATTTCCTATTGTGCAGTGGTTTACCCACATTCCTAGCTTAAATTTCTCTAAAGGATGGATCAATAGACTTTTCATGAGTCTGAAACTTTCAGAGAAATTTATATTTGGCCAAAATCTAAGGAGGTATGTGCATTTTCTCAATATCCTCCATCATTTTAGTTTAAATTTCACTACATTGGAAGACTATCCATAGTTCTTTTTTATTGTAATTATGTTTGCGTATTCAAAATAAATTATCTTTTGTATTTTTTGTTCCTTTATAGTGTTTCCAGATATGAAGGATGGGAGTAGGGGTAAAAAATTATTATCTCTTCCATCTTTATTTAAAAATTTCAGAAAATATTTCTGAATAGTTGAAATGATGATGGGAACATGTTAAGTCACTCACCTTCACTATGTTCATTTTCTTCAATAAACCCACCACAAAGACAAATAGAATAAGGCTTTGTTCTTTATCTTTTTTGATACAAATATTTCTTCTTTAAATTTATGTTTGCCTTAGATGATAAGTACTTGCTTCTTAAAAAAAGTGGACAATAATGTCAATAAAAACTAACAAGTTTTGATAAATAAACTCAAATTCCTTTAAAATGTTTTTGTCAATTCTTTTAAATGTAGATACTATTAATATCAAAAGATAGTGGACATTTAAGTCTTACTCAATTAAAAAAAACCTTTGCTGATTTTTTTATTTATGAAGAAAGTATTATTTCCTTATGTTAAGAATTTATATTTCTAATATCCAATTAATAGTCTATTTTAAATGAGCTGTGGCTTTAGCAATAACTAACCTTTAAGAAGAATTCAGAGCTGTATTTTTTTAAAAAATGAGGATAGTTATTAAAAATAAAGTACATTGAAACTTTTTTTTTTAAAGAGGGTAAGAAACAAAAGATCATTTTTAATGATGAAATACATTTCTTATGTTAGCTAAAATGAGTACCTTAAATGAGCCCTTGATTTTACGGTTAAAATTTTATATCATCAATATATCTAATTCTTCATTTGAGAACAATATCCCAGAATCCTAAAGGTTAAATTTATTTTCTTATGCTCAAAATATACAAAACATGATAGAATCACTTCAGGGCACTACTTGTTCTCTTTTACTAGTTCAATATCTTACAAAGGTATTAAAATTATAAGATTGCATTTAAAAAGGCAGTCATAATTTTATAAATATATCTTATAATGTTTGTGAGCCGTGCTTATAATTCTTACAAGAGATATATTCTCTATGAATAGGTTACCTCAAAAAACTATCATGCAGGCAATATTCCACTGGTACGGGAATAAAATAGTATTTAAAAGAACACTAATTTTTTTCAAAAAAATTTAATACATCATATTTATTAAATTTCATTGTTGACTTCATAAAAATTATACAATGAAGCAGACAGCCAAGACAATAACAGTTCAAACTAATATAGTGCATTGAGATAAGTAGCTGTTTTCTATTTTCCTTGCAAACTGGAAAACGAAAATTAATAGACAAACACTGTTTTTCAGAGCATGGGGCTTTAAGTTCTACAATAATATGTAGTTAAATAAAGAGGCAGAAATTACTGACTCATTATCAAATGGGACATTAGTTAATTTCTTAACAATTTAATTCAGCGAACATGTATTTTGCACATAGGTCAAACATATTTTAAATTCTAGGAAAATAGAGATGAATGATACATATTTCAAGATACATCTATCCATCTATTATCTATTTCTTGATCTCAGTAAGTTTACAGGCTATTGAAAAATATACAGGTAAACTCACATAATGCAATGAATGTAAAATAATAACAAGGGAGCCACAAGATGCAGGGGAAGGACACACAGGTTGGGAAGATTTTGAATCAGATAGATTACAGATGTGTGGAAGATATGTAATTTGGAATGAGACTGGAGAGACAGTAACACAGAGTTTGCAAGGACCCACATAATGAGGAGATCTTTGGTTCAAAAATTGACATCCTCTCAATTCAAGACAAGGGTGATAGAATAGTGGGATAGAAAAGTAAGGTTGGAATCTCAGGATTTAGGAATAATTAAATGTTCTGCTTAGAAAGAAGGTGCAGTTAGTGTCATCTTCCATGTTTTTGTCACTATTAAATTGAAAGGATTGGTGGTTATATCATTAACTGACTGCAAGTAAAGGGTCAGATTTTAGGTGATCAAGTTCAATTATTTAGCACTTCTAAAGTTTTTATTGATAATCTACTTTATGCATGATTTTAGCTTTTTTTCAAATGTGCAGAGATGAAAAACATAGTGATTGACTTCAAAGAGCTCCCCAAATAATCATGATGATGATAGTGATGGTGATAATGATAATAATATTGTTATTATTAATTACATATGAAGTATTATTATTTTAATATAGGTGACATTTACATAATCTCTAAAATATATTAACTCATTTAGTAGTTTTTTAAAATCTATAAAGTAGGCACTGACATTGCCCCATTTTAGAGAAAAGAAATGAAGCTCAATGGACCAAGTTTCCAGATATCACAAAACTAGTGATTGGCAAAGTCAGAATTCCAACACTGAAAGTGTTTTACTAGAGTCCATCCTACTTTAAATGAATAAACAAGTAAGATGATATAGAATAAAAGCTATGGCCAAGTTACCTTTAGGATGCTATGGCAGCTCAAATGAGGGGGCAGCTAATTCAGTCTGCAGAGATTCTCTGATGGAGAAAAAGTTTGACATTATTAGAAATCCCACTACTGGGTATCTACCCAAAGGAAAAAAATGACATTTGATAAAAAAGACATCTGCATTTGAATGTTTATAGCAGCACAATTCACAATTGCAAAGATGTGAAAACAACCCAAGTGCCCCTCAATACATGAGCAGATTAACAAAATATGGTATCTGTATACTATACAGTACTTACTCAGCCATGAAAAAAATAATGAACTAATATCTCTTGTATTAACCTGGATGGATCTGGAGCCCATTCTCCTGAGTGAAGTATCACAAGAATGGAAAAAACAAACACCACATGTACTCACAATTAAATTGATACTAATAGATCAACACTTGTGTGCACATATGGCAGTAACAATCATTGGGGGTCAGGCAGGTGGGGGGGTAGGAGCAGACGGGAAAATTCATAAGTCATAGGTGCGGTGCATGCTGTCTGGGTGGACGGACACACTTATGGCTTTGACTCGAGTGGTGTAAAAGCAATTTATGTACCCAAAGTGTTTGTACCCCTGTAATATTCTAAAATTAAAAAAAGGAATTTAAAGACATAAGAATATTAGTAAAGAGAATTAAATTATCAAAAGAAACCAAACAAAAATTCTATTACAGAAATACATTATAATTAAAATGGCATTTTTACTGTAGGGATTCAACCGCATATTTAAGCAAGCAGAAGGAAGAGTAACTGGACTTCAAGATAAGCCAATTGAAACTATCCATTCTGAGGAATACAAAGAAAATAGAATAAAGAAAAGCGAACAGTGAGTGAGAGACCAGTGAGATGTAATCAAATGGAATTTTGTGCTAATTATGGAAATTCTAGAGGAGAAGAGATTGAGAAAATGGTAGAAAGAATGTATGAATAAATAATGACCAAATTTTTCCCAAATTTGATAAAAGGAATAAATCTATATAACAAAGGAATTACTTTGTCTTCCATAAAAATGCACAAATAAAGGTTTGTCTAATTCCTTTCAGTGTGAACCCAGTGAGAATCTTTGAATAGGAAAGGAATCATATTAGAATAGTCCGTTTCTAACATCAGAATAGGAATTGTTGGAGACTGGGTTGATTAAAAAAATGTAACTGAATCAGTGTGAGGTAAACTCTGTACATGAAAAGTTTGCAAAGCAGTGGAAATGGTGCTAAATGATCTGTCAGGCAACTCATTTAAACTAAGTCTGAAGGAGAGGAGGAACATTTAGTATAAAATAGATTTTGAAAGGTCAGAAAATGAAAGGACTTGACAAAATTTGCAATAAGAGAAAATTAGGAGAAACAGTGCCAGTTCAAAATAAAATCTGTATACAGTAACCTGATTGCCCAGGAGCTGATTATTCAATTTTGTCATAGTTAGCCCGTTGCTTGTCTTCTTGCAACTCCAGGATTATCTAATTCACTGCTTACTAGCTTTAAAATGCCAATATGTGAAAACATAGGTAAAATAAAATGGTGTTCAAGTCCGACTCAGAGATAAGAAGCATAATTTTTGAAAGAAAGGAAGTCATTACTCCATTGACCATGAAAATAAACAATGACCATATAGGTGTGGGTTTCTACCTAGTTCAGTTTGGCTATTCACAATACTGGGTCCAATGATTAAAAATGGGAGAGAGCCAAGGGCTTCCTCACCAGCAACCTTTTAACCAGGACTTGTGTTTTTATTAAAGAAACTGAATTTTGTCACAGATATTTATTCACAAACAAGTATAATAATAGTTAACTCTTCTTGTGAGCTCAATGTATGCAAAGTATATTTAAGGTAGATGGGATACTAGTTTAATTTCAGAATCAAATAAACATCTAGTCATGTCATATAATGGAATTTCTAAGAAAAAAATTGGGACACAGGAATTGACTGAGTCCTGGCCTTAAGAATCACTTGGAAGGGCATTAACTCTTGTGATTAGAGATAATTAGAAGGGTTCATGTGATTATTATGTAATATTAAGGCAAAGTTGAAGATGTCTATACAATATATTATCTAGATAACCCACACATACTGCTATACATTTCATAAATTTTCCTATCATCTTTTATGATGAACAAAATTTATAGTGTAGTTTTAGACAGTGACAAAGGTTTCAGAGTCTTCCTTTGGATGGTGGATTGTTAATTAAGGTCATTAAAATACCAGCTAACACACCTGGATTATGGACTGTTAATTGTGACAACTTAAAAGTTATCTGCCTGCTTCTAGGCTACAGATTTTAGTTAATTTACACACACCTATGTATCTCACTGTTTATTTTTAGTTTTAGGTGAATGACAGAAAATATTAGTCCTTACTATTAATGGCAACATTTGTGAAACCTTTGAGCTCCTTCTCTTTTTTTTTGTGGACCTCTATGTTTTCTCTAGGTGAAAAGGGATAAGATCATTAGAATATGAGAAGAAGCTTGTTGGTAAGAAAATGGAGATAGAATTTAAAACACTGCCATTCTAGTACATGTCCTTAGCTACAGAAATTCTAGGGATGATGATTCCTAATATGTATATGCTTATGCCTACCTCTTCTTAAATTCCTTTTCAAAGAGAGAATGTCAGTGTTGGAAAGTTGTTTTATCATTTATTGTATTGTATATTGTATGTAGAAGGAAAATATTAGCAATGTAATTATAAGGAGTGTTACCACAGAATTTGTTGATAAACTTCTAATATTTAACAGTGAAAGAAGAGTTCATTAATCATAAATCCAGGAAAAAAGGCATAAACATGCCCTATCCCAAGCAAAATTATGCTGTATGGTCACTTGATTATGGGTAAAGCATGATCAGATTAATTGATAGATAAAGTCTCTTAATTTTACTTTGGAATCTTACATATTTCTGTTAATAAATTTTTATATTTATGCAATTAAAATCTCTATTTCCCAAGGACTGGGAAATAAAAATAATAATTAAAGAGAATTGAACAAAATGATTAAAATAATTACAAATCCTGTAAATACTTAATTAAAATTATTTATACATTAAATACAGATAATTAAATAAAGCAAGCATGTAAAGCAATGAATACAATGACAATGATCATAAGATAATGAGCTTATCATTGGCTAAGTTCTTATTGTTTTGTTTTACCTCTTGAGCCATTGTGGAATCCAGGTTCTGGGCTTTAACTCTTGAGTGTTTTTAATTTGGTTGATGTCTATTGTGCAGTTCAGTGTATAATACAGGTCTGAGTACTTCCTGCAGAGCAGGTCTGGTCTTTGCAAATATCATCAGTGATTGCTTGTCTGGGATAGTCTCTCTTTCTCCCTCATAGATGAAGGTCAAAGGTCAGGTTTGACGGGTAAAGAATTCAAGGTTGGCCATTATTCTGTTTAAGAAGACTGAGGATGGGTCCACAGTCCCTTCTGGCTTGTAGAGTTTTATTTGCAAAGTCTGCAGTTAGTCTGATAGGTTTTCCTTTGTAGGTTATCTGTTTCTTTCATCTTACTGTGTGAAGAATTTCCTCTTTCATGTTTACTTTTTCCAGTCTGATAATTATGTGACGTGGTGTTTGCTTCTTCACGTTGAGTCTCCCAGGAGTTCTGTGTGTTTCTTGTATCTGGATATCTAGGTTTCTGGCCAAGCCAGGAAGATTTTCCTCCAGTATTCCAAGAAATAGATTTTCCTGCCCTTGTGTATTTTCTTCTTCTATCTCTGGGATGCCTATAATTCTTATATTTGGTTTCTTTACATAAACCCACATTTCTTGTATGTTCCGCTCTTGTCTCTTGCTTCTGTGCTCTTTTTCTTCATCTGCTTTGTTTAGCACATAGGCATTATCTTCTTTTTTTTTTTTTTTTTTGAGACAGAGTCTCACTTTGTTGCCCAGGCTAGAGTGAGTGCCGTGGCGTCAGCCTAGCTCACAGCAACCTCAAACTCCTGGGCTTAAGCGATCCTACTGCCTCAGCCTCCCGAGTGGCTGGGACTACAGACATGCACCAACATGCCCGGCTAATTTTTTTTCTCTATATATTTTTAGTTGGCCATATAATTTCTTTCTATTTTTAGTAGAGACGGGGTCTCGCTCTTGCTCGGGCTGGTCTCGAACTCCTGACCTCCAGCGATCCACCCGCCTCGGCCTCCCAGAGTGCTAGGATTACAGGCGTGAGCCACTGCGCCCGGCCAGGCATTATCTTCAAGCTCTGAGATTCTCTCATCTGCATGATCCATTCTATTTTTAAGGCTTTCCACTGTGTTTTGAAGTTCCTTGAATGCCTCCTTCATTTCCAAGATTTGCATTTGGTTTTTTAATAATATTTCAATTTCTTTAGAGAATTTTTCATTCATTTCCTATATTGGTTCTCATGGTTGCTTTGTGTTGGGTTTCTATTTTCTCTTCAATTACATTGAGTTTCCTTACAATCCATATTCAGAATTCTTCCTCCATCAATTTAATCATTTTATTAATCAGTAATACATAATCACTAATCAGATAATTAGTGATTTTACACATTTTTACACATTTTACATAATCACTAATCAGATAACTAGTATCTGATTTTGAGGGTCTCATGATTTCTTTCGGGGGTGACTTTTCTCTCCGCTCTTTCATATTCCATTTTCTTTCTCTGGTTCTTTCTCATCAGGGTAATTGACTGTGAACTGGGAGTGCTAGGAGTGGTTTGTGCCCTTAACTTCAAGCTCCTAAGGGACATTCCTTAACAGTGTTGGGAGGAGGCATGCAGGTCTTGTATTGCCTTAGAGGTATTTTGGCACGTTTGGTTGCCTCTGACCTGTTGTCTTCACCTCTTGCCAGTGGAGATTAGTGAGTTTAGTCCCCCAGGTAATTCTCCCATGTGGTGAATCACACCTGTGCATATAACTCCATTGCCCTCTAATAGCTTGAGATGGAGGGCACTGTATTGAACTATGGGGTTACCCTCTCTGTCATTGGTTGTAGATTGTGTGAAGGAGCCAGTTATTGAGGTAATCTGATGCCTCTGTGTTGGTTTCTGTTCTTCAGGTGAGGAATACTAATGCTCCAATCCTTAGGAAGGATCTCGCCACTCCCAAGGGTTACCTGGACCCTATTCCCCTTTAAAGTGGTGGTAGGAGCAAGGCAGATCGCAGCTGCTGCCTACCAGCCGGTATGTGTGTGCTTCTATGGTTGCTTGATCTGCC
Source organism: Eulemur rufifrons (assembly GCF_041146395.1). Classification (NCBI taxonomy): domain Eukaryota; kingdom Metazoa; phylum Chordata; class Mammalia; order Primates; family Lemuridae; genus Eulemur; species Eulemur rufifrons. Next base: position 30,157,474 of record NC_090997.1, on the reverse strand, counting down.
GCTAGGGGGAGCAGCTAATATGTTATTCAGGGTTCTTCCACCACATTTGGGAGGCTGCTCCTGATGGCAGGGGTTACTTGCTGCACCTGCTGAGGCCTCTGGCCAGGATTCTCCCGCCCTGATCGGGAACCCCACTGTTGGCAGCTTCCTGGACACAGAGATCATGCCCCAGAATTATGATCTAGGATGCCCTAAGCCAGTATGACAGGCCAAATCACTGGGCTATCAACTATTGATCTGTGCCAAGGCCCTGTAGACTCATGTGAGTCACACAGGGAAAGTGGCTTTTCTTGCCTTTTCCTACCTCCCGGGGTGGAGCCCACCACGTTTGACTCGAAAGTCTCTGCGCTAGGGGGAGGGGTGATGCCCGAGACCACCCAGTGCCCCAGTGCCTGTGAATCCCACAGATGGTAGCCTCCCACAACGGAGGAAGCACTCAAAATTCGCCCATCAAACGGGCCTAGCTAGCTGACAATAGATCACAGAAGTGCAGAGCCTGTCTCGAGAGTCGCCCGGGGTTGGAGGAATGGTGCTGCCTGAAACCATAGTGAACCACAGCATCTGGGTTGTGGACTCCCCAAATGGCGGCCGCTGGCTGGCAGATCGCTAGCACTGGGGGCGACTATTTAGGAGTTGGTGGATTCGGATTGGGAAGCTGGGTCAACAAGATGCCCATTGTCTCTTGTGTGTCACCCTCTTGCAATCTTGTGCCTATACAGCAGGAGGTCTTGCTCTTTCTGACCCGCCCTGAGCCGGCCTAATCGTCCACAGCAGTTTCCAGGATTGAGTCCCCTTTTCAGTGTTCACCTCCGTTGTCCTGGTCCCATTGACCACCAGAGGTGAGGTGCTTTTCTCCTAACTCCCTCCAGCAGTAGCCTAGACCAGTTCCTCCCTGGCCCAGTGCAGTCCTAGCACAGAGCTCTTGAGTTCAAGATGCTTCCTGTTATTGTCTCCTCTCCACACAGCCCAACCTCTCCTGCCACAATTTTGCACCGCCTTTAGGTAGGTCCCTGTGTGAGTGGGTGTGGAGGTCAGTGGGGAAGCAGGACGTTCTCCTGTGGTTCAGATGCCACTATGCTAGCTGGCCAGGCAGGCTCAGCTGTCTCACGCTTTATTCTCTAGATTGTTTGTCTTGCACTGTCCAGACTTTGTGATCCTATCTCCCATTCATCTTTTTTTTTTTTTTTTTTTTAACTGTGTCGTGTGTCCCATGCTGTTTCTCTGCAGTTTCACAACACTGTTCTTGTGGGGGAGCAATCCACTGGTGCATAGCAGAGTACTTCACCTCCTTCTCTGGAACCAGGGAGCCAGGAGGTCACCTTTACTCCATTTTTCCTTTCCTTCCCTAATGCTGGTTTTTGTATTTAAACTTATCTTCAAATAGGGTAATTTCTTTTTAGGGAGCAAAAAGTTTTATACATCTCACTAATGCACACTCAGTTTAAAATTTGCCGTTCATGCTGTGGCTGGACACTGTCAAGCTCAGTTTGCAGTGGTTTTACCTGCTGGAGAGGAAATTTTAAATATGTAGGCTTCATAGTTGTCTCTGCTTAGAACATATTTCCTGTTTTACATTTATGTGGGAGTGGCAAAACAAAAAAAAATCATCTGCTAAAAAGAATAACCTCCATAATAATCATTTCCAAAATCTGCTGAACTGATCCTCATATGTCTACCCAGATGGTGAAGTGGTGAAATGGAACCCAGAACACCTCCAGGCAGTTGTTGTTGCTGTTAATCTCCAGACGATTTCATTGTGGAAGCATACCTGACTAAAGTCTGCAACAACCTTGTAAATCAAAAAGAGATTTTAAATATACTCTCCACAAAGTAGGATAGTAATTTGTTGTGTACTCTATATTCAAAGAAAACTATGGATTTTCACTGGCTATAGAAATATAAGTGTAGAACATGGCTTTGCTTAAGGACTAAATTATCAACAACATTTATTGCAACTCTGTCCTAAGCTGCTTCTAACTTTACAAACTCCTGTAAATTTTGTTCTGATGCATTTAAATACAAAGTCTGGGTTGGGAAAAAAGGCATGCCAAGACAGAAGGGAACTTTATAGGATAATCAAAAAGACAAACTCCTTTTCCAATTTTAAGAAGTGAGTAGCAAGACCCTCAGATCTTACTGATGTTTGGGGGAAAAAAAGGTGAGGAGTGTTATTTTAATATGGATGATGACATTTTGAAGTTACTCCCTGAATAATTTTCTGGCCAAGGCTATTATATAGTTCCAAGCACAACCAATTAATTTATGGGAAAGAAACCAAAAATATAATCTATCTTGCAAAAACAGTTACTAGCAATTTATATTTTAAAATGAGACTTTAAAAAAAATTAAAATAGAGTCTAAATTTTTTTGTTAATAAAAGTGTATCACCACATGTGGCAATTAAGAAACCATTTTCCACAGCAACCAGTCTCAGACTGTTGTTAAGAACAACTCAGCACCCAAACCCTAAGTTCAATATTAATAACTCAGTTTATTACCATACATTCTTAAAGGACACTGTGAAAATAATAAACATGTAAACTACAATTCTTGCAATCCCTTCAAATTTTATCTCCTTTCAAATATCTTTAAATACCACAGTTCTTCTACAGCTCTCCAGTATATATTTTACTGTGAACTTTAAATCAAAACTTCTGACCCAGTCTTATTTGATGTCTTCTTTGCCTTCTCCCATATAGCTTCTCTGTTTTCTTCCAGAATTTCAAAAACCTGTTTGGCAAGGAAAAAACTTTACTGAAGAGAAGAAATGATTGAGTCAATACAGAATCCTCTTCAGCTGAAATGTAAGAGAAAACAGCGGGAACAATATATTAATATAATTTTATTCCCTTTTACATAATACTATATTTGATGCCTATAATTTATTTTACCTTTATTAACAAAAACATTTAGACTCTATTTGGTTTGAAATAATGTAGAGTTAATTTAAGAACAAAATACGAAATTGTTAAATCAATGATAGAAATACAAATGGTGTTTGTTTTATTCAGTAGACATTTATTCTATGTGAATAAACAACTAAAAACACAGAAAGTACCAATGAATGAATACAGTTTTATGTTTATCTTCACTACCTGAAAAAAAAATCACTCAAGGGTAAATAGTTTAAATGACATTATATGGAATTAGGTGATGTTATTCAGTTCTGGCTTTTGCACATATTACATGTATGAGGATGAGCATATAACTAAGCTTCAGTTTTTTCCCCTATAAACTGGGGTTGATAATACCTTAAAGCTGCATTGTCAACAGAATTTTCTGCAATGAAGGAAGTGTTCTATATCAGCCTTGTCTGACATAATAGCATTAGGCGCATGTGATTATTGAGCACTCTAGGTATGACTAGTGGTATTGAATAACTGAATTCTTAATTTTAATTAATTTAAATTTAAGTAGTTATATGTGACTAGAATGCAATATTGTTCAGTATAGCTTTAGAGGATTTCTTGGTATTATCAGGAAATTATATTTTGTTTATTAAAATAATGTCTATTTTTTTCTCATAAAATTAGGAAAAATCAAAATATTGACAAGGTTGTGGTGAAAATGTCTTTCTAATAAAATTATTGTGCAAGCAATATTGATACTATATTAGAAAGAAAATTGGTAATATCTACCAAAATTCTTAAAATTTTATTTTTTTACCTAAAAATTTTCCTTCAAAATATAACCTAAGAAATAGTCTAATTTTCATATTAAAGTTTTTTCTCAACCATCTTTCATTTGAGGAAATGATTGATATTTGCTATCAGGATTTATTAATCCATTGTATGTGCAAATTGTGTGACAGTTTGAGCAATAATTAAATTAAGCACCTAGTAGGATGGCACAGATTGATATGAGCTGTGGTACAGTGAGAAACAAGAATAACAAATCAACAATAACCAGGAAGCCTGAGGAAAGACTTTTCATTTCTTCCACCAGCTAGTTGTGTGTCTTTGGGAAAATCAAATGACTGTTCTGGATCTTGGCTTCTCATTTGCAGAATGAAAGATAAATAATCTATAAAAGACATTCCAGTTCCATAATTCTATCTCTTGGCTGTTTTTCATTGAAAGACCTAGAAAAAGCTTTTTTTAAAAAAAAATAGTCCTGTTGCTCATCACAGTTGTATTTAATTGGACTTGGATCTTCAGGGAAGAATTAATATCTACCCTGAGGCAAAGACACTTTTAAATAGGATAATTTGCCAAATACTCTTTGAGAGCAAACTGTCGAGCCTGATCAAAGAGAGAAAAGAACACTTGGACTCGTCTTGCAGTAACATACAAGGTATATTCCTTGGCATGGAGCGTGTGAAATGAGAGCTCCAAGGCACACAACAGCAGTCAAAGAAGAAATGAGCTGGGCAACAGACCAGAGGAAATATTAGCCATAGTGAGAACTTGACTACTTCCATATGGCTTAGTAATCAAGATAAAGTCTACGAGTAATGCTGTGCACTTAGACTTTATCTGCCTCAATTATGGTGATAAGCTGTAAAGTCCCAGATTATCTGTAGGATGCTGGTGAGATGAACGTGCATGTAGAAGTACTTTTAATTTAATCAACATGTAACAAATGTACAAAAGCACCAACCATTGGATTTGAACCTAGGTGACAAAAAGTGTGATGTTATCAATGAACTATGAATATGAGAAGGAAGAGAGAAAAGTTTTGGAGAAAAGATAATATTTTAATTTTTGGTATTATGAAGTCTTATGGTTCCATAATATAGGCAAGGGGAATGAAAATATGAAGCATTAGTAGGAAGACAGAGTGAATTTCTTTATAGGCATTATACATATTCACTGAGATCAAAACTCTAGGTGTTATTGAGGCTGCCAAACTACACTGGCAATCCAAGTTGTTAAGAAATATGATCTTACAAATACATTTAAACAACAGGATCTATTCAGGCACTAAGAGAATTATGTCTAATAAATGAAAACCAAAAGTAATCATTGTCTGCTGTCCCTATATCATGTCTCACTACTCTTGTAAAAATTTTTGTCCTAATAAGATCCTGAATCTTGAATTTGTGGGATATTTGCCCTTGTTCCTATCATTTGCTCTTGTCTGAAGAAATTTGGGTTTGAGAGGCCAAGGCGGGTGGATTGTTTGAGCTCAGGAGTTAGAGACCAGCCTGAGCAAGAGTGAGACCCTGTCTCTACTAAAAAAATAGAAAGAAATTAGCTGGACAACAAAAAAATATATAGAAAAACTAGCCGAGCATGGTGGCACATTCCTGTAGTCCCAGCTACTTGGGAGGCTGAGGCAGGAGGATTCCTTGAGCCCAGGAGTTTGAGGTTGCTGTGAGCTAGGCTGACGCCAGGGCACTCTAGCCTGAGCAACAGAGTGAGACTCTATCTCAAAAAAAAAAAAAAAAAAAAAAAAGAAAGAAAAAAAGAAAAAAGAAAAAGAAATAAGACAAAAATAGAAATTTGGGGTTGGTTTTCTCCATTAAACTGTGTCATATTGGTTCTCTAAAGATATTTGATTTAACCTCATTATTGGATCTTTCTTTATTGGCTACATAGGTGAAATAGCCTGTCTAAACTATCCTTATAGATTTAAAATTATATCCATAACATTGGCATTGGGTGCCACCACTTAACATGATCCCCCCCTTTACTGGAAAAAGTTTCTCTACACATAGGTTGCCTCTGTGGCCATGTCTATGCTATAGGACCATGGTTTTCAATGTAGAGAATATAACTTGATCCAATTGAGGCAAGTAACATTTTTTCCCCAGAATTTAAAACTCAAACAAAAATACAGATATTGTACCAATGAAAACTAAGACCTTAGAGGTAAATTGGCACCTTAGAGATAATGCCAATAAATTCTTGTGTTTGAGTACTGCTCTGGAACCAGGGCTGGGAAAAATCTGCGTGTTTCATTTTGCTTCTATTCCCTGAGCTACCTAAGGAAATTTCCAATAAGTTTGTTTTGCTTTACTTTCAGAGAAGATTTTAACCAGAAGAACCTTGACAAACAATTATGCAATATTATGATATAAAAATACACACAGGCCAGAATCTCTGCATGTATATATCCCAGTCTCTCTCTTTCTCTCTCTCTCTCTCCATATGTGTATCTGTCTCTGTGTATGTGTGTATCTCTTGGGTATCTCACATAAGCCATTTGAGCTTTAATTTTCTCATCTGAAAATTAAGGTGAGCTTGGTTACTTCTTACTTCTCTAACATTCTCTATAAGTGCTTATTAAAAAGGAAGATTACTAAGACCTGCCCCAACAGATACTGATTCACTAAGGGGCTGAGTAGAAAATATGGCCTATAAAACTGCATTTATTTATTTATGTTCACTATTTTCTGTGTGTGTGTGTGTGTGTGTGTGTGTGTACGTATGTACAGTAGTTCCTGTTTATCCTAAGGGGATACTTTTCAAGACCCCCAATGGATGCTTGAAACCACAGATGGTATCAAATCCTATATATACTATGTTTTCTTCCTACACATGCATAATTAGGGTAAAATTTACTTTAAGTTAGGCACAGTAGAAGATAAACAATAATAACTAATAATAAAATAGAATAATTATAACAATATACTGTAATAAAAGTTCCTAGAATGTGGTCTCTCTCTCTCGAAATATCTCATTGTATTGTACTTAACCTATTTTTGGATCATGGTTGAGCATGTGTAACTAAAACCATGGAAAGTGAAATTACCAATAATGGGGAGGAGGGAAAAGGGGACCTACTGTATGTCTTTATAAATATATCATTGGTTGAAGCAGAGGTAACCACAAAAAGTAGGTTATATTCTCCCATTTGGATGAATCCTAATGAAATTTTATAGAAAAAAAATTGAGAGAAGAAATGTCATATATAAAGCTAGAAAAGTCAAATAAAATATGACTAGGAAAAATCTTTTTATCTTCATCTTATCCCATACCCTTTAATAAAGAAAAATCCTGGTTTGTGCATTTACCTTATACCTACAAATATAAATTGAAGAGAGGAGCTCTGAATAATACATTTAATCTCAGGTAATGGGCGATGTCTTATTTATAAAGATATTTCAAATGCACAGAATGCATATATGCACTGATTTCCCAATAGAAGCAGCAAAGCATCTTACTTCACTGTCATCCAAGTTTTATAGCCTATGAACAGTGTAAACACAATTACCATCCATTGAACTTTTTCTCAAAACTCATCATTTGAACTATATTAGAGGAATATTCTAAAATATTTTTAGAATATAACAATAATAATTTTTAATCATATCAAGTAGTATTAGAGAAAATTCATATATCAGGTATTAAAAGAACAAAAAACAGAAATAGAGTCCTTTGCATTTGGCAGAAGGAGAACCTGGATGAAGACCACACCAGTGCCTCATTAGTCACTCCTCTGTATCTTCAGCATCACCAACCATTTTTTCATTGACTGTCATAGGAATTTATCAGTTAAAAAGAATTGTCAAACCATGAGAAATTCCTTTTCCTCATTTTTTTATATGCTGTTCTGGAACACTCAGTTGGGAGCAAATTTAGTCACTGTAACCTCATACCAGATTTCAAGTACTGACATGAAAGTAAAAGATACTATCCTGAGTCATTCTGTCCCTCTGGATTATCTCCATTTTTAGTCTCTATTACATGTGGTGAAATACCAGGTGTTGATTCAGTAATTTTATGGAGTTACAGAAATTTCCCCACTGTTTTTATTTTAATTGAATTGGAAAGAACCTGAAGTATGAATGTGGTAATGAGTCAGACAACTGTAAACCTTCAGCTGAGGAGAGAAATATATTTTTAGGGTTTAAGATTAAAAATATAACAATGAGTAATTCAGTTCAACTGCATATATACCTGCCCATGAAATAGAGGGAGAGTCATAAATATGATTTTAGCTCCTTTGTAGTAAACTAATAGTTAGAGTTTCCCACTTGGAGTTTTAGACAAAGAAACATAAAATAAACAAGCAAACAAAAACGAAAAACCTTTTAGTTTTTCTCTATTTTTGTTTGCAATGGTTTCCTTAGATTTCAAGTTGTACTTTTTTTTATTGTATTGATATTATTCATCCTTTCTTTTTCCCTTCTCATCTTTCTTTATCTCCATCTTTCTCTGGCTCTTTCTCCTTACTGTGTGATAAACCTCATGGGAAATTTCTCACCATAAATGTAAGGGAACTTCAAAAAGTTCATAAAAAATGGAATTAAAAGATAAAAATAAAAGATATAGGCCTTATTACTCAACATAAGCTTCATCAAGGTCAAGACACTTTTGTAAGCCATGATTCCAGCTATTTAGTCCATCTTCAAAGAACTGAGATGCCTGGAAATTTAATCAAATCAATGTAGTCTTTTTTTTTACCTTATTAAGTGAAGAAAATTAAAATTGGGTGCTATATAAAGAATTTTTAAAAAGTTTCCTTTTTAAGAAAACAAAAAGAAGTCAGAAGGAGCCAAATCAAGAGTGTGAGGTATATTCCTAATAATTTCACATTGAAACGCTAGTAAAATTGCCTTTGTGTGATGAGAAAAATGAGCAGGAGCATTGTCATGGTGGAGAAGGACTCTCTGGTGGAGCTTTCCTGGGGTTTTTTCTGCTAAAGCTTTGGCTGACGTTCTCTGAACATTTTCATGATAACAGATATTATTATTCTTTGGCCCTTCAGAAAGTCAATAATTGAAATGCTCTGAGAAGCCCCCAAAACTGTTGCCATTACCTTTGGTCCTGACCAGTCCATTTTTGCTTTGACTGGACCATTTCCACTTGTCGGTAGCCATTGCTTTGATTGTGCTTTTTTTCCCAGGATTGTTTTCAGGATGAAAGCCATGTTTCATTTCCCGTTACAATTCTTTGAAGAAAAGATTTAAGATTTTGATCCCATCTGTTTAAAATTTCCATTGAAAGCTCCACTCTTGTTTGCAGGTGATCTGGGTGTAAGGATTTTGGTGCCCATTGAGTGGAAAGTTTGCTCAACTTTAATTTTTTAGTCAGAATTGTGTAAGCTGATCCAATTGAGATGTCTATGGTATTGGCTATGTTTTTTTCTGTTCATCCTCGGTCTTCCTCAGTTAGGGCACAAACAAGATTAATCTTTTCCTCACAAACTGATGTGGATGCTCTGGTATTGCACATTTTGTCTTCAACATCATCTTGTACCTTCTTAAAATGAGTTATCTATTTGTAAGCTGCGATTTCTTTGGGGCACGGTTCCCATAAACTTTGCATAAAGCATCAATGATTTCACTATTTTTCCACCCAAGCGTCACCATAAATTTGATGTTTGTTCTTGCTTCAAATTTATCAGAATTCATGTTGTTCTAGTTGGAGCTCTTTTCAGACTTATCCTTCTCAGTACCGCAAAGTAGATCCTGTTCAGACATGTCATAACAAGTTAGTATGAGTTTATTTTGATGCAACAAATAGAAATCCATGCATAACGTTTTCATAATACACATTTTCCAAGACTCTTGGAAAGTCCCTTTGTATCTCCTTTAAAGTTTAACTTTTAAATTATCTTCCCTGACTCATTTTAAAGGATAGATTTCATATATGCTGTGCCTCAGTAATGAATGTTTGTGAATGGCTAGCTCCCTAAGCTCTGGAGAGCTGGCATTGAGGCAGCTTCAGGGCTTGGATAGGTGATGGCAGTTCAGACTGTGAAGTCAGCAGGTGTTTGCCATAACCATCGAGAGACCAAATCCTATATAATTCTGGTCTCAGAAGGAAGTAAAGTAATTAGTTTTATTGATAGATATTTATTGTAAGTGGTATATAAATCTGTGATTACAGAGGTTTGGCAAGATTTCTTGTTTTAAAATTCAATTGTATATTTTATGACTTGCGTGGCACAATTTCTGTTGCCTTTGCTTTTCATTGCTAAAGTCATAGCAATGCTAATAACAGCAGCATACTGGCTCATGAGTTAAACTAATAGAAGCAGACCTTGAAAATAGAAAGAAAAATAATTATATATTAAGGCTGTGTATTTAATGTCTATCTCTCTGAGTAGACTGTAAGTGGTAACCATGTCTATCTTGTTTACTGCTCTATCTCCATTGCCCTAGCACAGTACCTGGTTCATATTAGGAGCTTATTAAATATTTTTTGGACTGACTGACTGATTGAATATCTTATAACCATCTTTTCCAGATGGCTGCAACTCTCCCTATTGTTCTGTGATCTTCTTATGTACTTATAACCATCTTTGATTTCTCAAAGTTGAGTTACATTTAACCAAGTTTTATAGAAGTATGAGGTTAGCAATAGTGAATAACAATGTAGAAAGGGGGAAAAATAAAATGAAATGGATAATCTATATGACTGCTGCAAAAGTAACATAAGGTCCATCACCCTATTCCGTTCTGGTTAATACTGGAGACTAGTTCCCAAGGTCGGTTTACCCATCCTACCTTTATGCCAGTGGAAGTGCCTTGATGCTGTCTCTACCTCCTGACTACCATCTTCCAATTCCCTGTCCCCGCCTTCACACATCTGAATCATGTTCTCATAAACGTAAGTCCTCCACAATGTAAACTCTCTTGGGGTAATAGGCAGAACTATGTATTTCTTCTTTTTAAAGAATACTTTGAAGTCTACTCTCAGACATTTGCTTTACGTGTATATAGCCAGATAGCCAAGCAGAGGGAAACATGACACTCCAATATTAATTCAAATCTTGACTTTAATAAGAGGGAAAATATCTCCTATTAATTTGACAAAAGCCTTCCTACCTTTTCTACACATCTGAGTTTCAAGTGAAGGCCAATTTATGCCTAATAATTTTGGGAGGATTAGTATGATAGATGCCAATTTCTTGAATTACAATTAAATTCAACAAAAATTGGGAGGCTGAGGTGGAAGGATCACTTGAGCTCAGGAGTTCAAAACCAGCCTAAGCAAAAGCGGGACCCCATCTCTACTAAAAATAAAAAAATTAGCCGGGCGCCATGGCACTCACCTGTAGTCCCAGCTACTCAGGAAGCTGAGGCAGGAGGATTGCTTAAGCCTAGGAGTTTGAGGTTGCTGTGAGCTATGATGACACTGCTGCACTCTACATGGGGCAACAGAGCAAGACTCTGTCTCAATAAACAAATAAATAAACAAACAAATTAATTAATTAATTTAAAAAATTGACTGAACACCTATAGAACAGATGGTGTTCTATAATGAATAAGATGCTACAATGTAAAACATAATTTGAGAACTAGGGTAAATATGTTAAAAGGTAGCTGAAATGTAATATAGTGATTGCTATATTACCATGATGAACAAAGTGCTAGGAGAGCATGGAGGAAGGAGTGATTACTTTATTTTGAACTTTTCAGAGGTCTAGGACCAAGAATTCACCGTCTAATCTGGGCCTTGTTAGGAAGGAAGGCAAATTTATGCTAGGAAGGAATGCAAATTTATAGTAAACGTCGCAAAGAATGAAAGGAATATATAACTTTTCTCCTCACCCCTCCAAAAAATCAGAGTTGGAGAAAGAGCAATTGCAGGTAGGGATTATCAACATATTTTTTGTACCATGAGAATCAGCTAAAGAAAATAGTAGACAGAGAAAGTTAGATGTCAAGGGCCTGCATAGGAATGTGCCAATGAGAGGGAGAGAATTTTGTACCATAAGATGACCTAGAGGTTATAATTTTATGAGATTACTACACTAAAAATTAGAAAACATCTTCCTGGAAAAAAATTTTATATGACTTTACACTTAAACTTTTGAATTGTTAAAAGTTTAATAAGAATTAAGAAATTTTGGCCGGGCGCAGTGGCTCAGGCCTGTAATCCTAGCACTCTGGGATTGGATCCACTCGAGGCGGGTGGATCGCTTGAGGTCAGGAGTTCGAGACCAGCCTGAGCAAGAGCGAGACCCCGTCTCTACTAAAAATAGAAAGACATTATATGGACAACTAAAAATCTATATAGAAAAAATTAGCCGGGCATGGTGGCGCATGCCTGTAGTCCCAACTACTCGGGAGGCTGAGGCAGTAGGATCGCTTAAGCCCAGAAGTTTGAGGTTGCTGTGAGCTAGGCTGACGACACAGCACTCACTCTAGCCTGGGCAACAAAGTGAGACTCTGTCTCAACAAAAAAAAAGAATTAAGAAATTTAGTGAAGACAAAGATTATTTTTAAGACCACTTTTAAATTTTAATTAATACATAATTGCCAGAATGTGGAAAGTCCTTTGGAACACTGAAAAATATGGGAAAGAATCCAAATGAAATGCAGTACTAACAAAATGTAGTCAACAGTGTTGACTTACAAGAATATTTTATCAAGAAACATTATCATTTAATCTCAGAATATCAATGTGCTTTGATTTAGGAAATAGTATAATATGCTGGCCATTGTTCAAGTAAGAAATAAATTTATGCTCATCTTCATTGATGATAAGTGGCTTACCACAAAACTCAAGATTATATTGCTAATTAATAATTACCCAGATATCTTAGTGGTTTATAACAACAAACATCTATATGCTGTTCATGTTACATGGCAGCAACCACAGCTTACTTAGATCTGCTCCAAAGCTTCCTCTTTCCAGATACCAGGCTAAAGAAACAGAAGAAACAGCCCTATTTGGGACATGGCGTTCTTTTAATAGAGGGTAAAAAACAAAGTGAGCTGATGGAAATTGGCAATGCTTCTTAAAGCTTCTGCTCATGCATAACATGTACTATGTTTTCTCAAGTACCATTTATGAAGCACATCACAAATCCATGACTATTACTAATGGCACAGAATATACTCCTTTCACAAGAGGCACTGAATAGGATGTGGCACTCAGCTGGGGTGAATCCTCCTACAGGAATTAGAGAATATACTTGGGAACTATAATACAATCTGTCACTTTATCAGTGAAATAAAATCAAAGCAACAAGATCAACACTACATTTTTTTAAAAAAAAATATTAGCAAAAGTGAGACCCCATCTCTACTAAAAATAGAAAAATAAGCCAGGTGTTATGGCTCATGCCTGCAGTCCCAGGTACTTGGGAGGCTGAGGCAGGAGGCTGGCTTGGGCACAGGAGTTTGAGGTTGCAGTGACCTATCATGACACCACTGCATTCTACCTGCGGTGACAGTGAGATTCTTTCTCAAAAAAAAAAAAAAATAAATAAATAAAAATAATATGTTGCTTACCACTATTAAAAAGAATTTTTATACCAAAAAATTCTATCCTTTTAAAATGTGAAATATTTGGTAAATTCTTGAAGCTAAAATAAAGTATGGGTGATTACTATCACCATTATTTAAAATTGTTGTGACTGGACCAGAATGATAAAACAAAGTGAGTGAGAATACTTTCTATTCACTAAGTTATTTCTTTATGTTCTTTAGCACATTTGATCATTATTTTTTCTTTTCATGAAAGTCGTATACATTTATATTCTGAAGATTAGATAATTTTGGATTTCTATTTATTGCTAATTGAATCTTTTTTTATATTACTGTTTGTAATTGGTCATTAGTAAGAAACTATCTTGAACTCATGAAGTTTTCTTCTTTTTCTGTTGATTTATGTAAAGTTTATAAGTCCTCCAGTGATGGGCTCTAAGTGATTTTCCTCTGATTTTCAACATTTTCTTTAACAAGCATATGTTATATTCATAAAGAAAAATAAAGTCTCATTAGAAAATATCTAGGGCATTTTCTAGTTCAAACATTATATAAATCGTCAAACGGCAGCAGCTGGAGCAGTTCAGAGTTCAGATCATGAAAAACTGAAGGGAAACCTTTGCATTTCAGACTTTAAAGCCATTTTAGATTTTGCCATTTAGCATTCATTTAATTCCTCCCATTTGATAAACTTACTGACAACAAATTTGCCTCTTGATTATACTTCAGGAACAGGGTAGAGCAAGGAATTAACTTATAAATTATGCTAAGAAACAAACAAATCAACCAAATGGTGGAGTAGAGAATGTTTTCAATTATGGCTTAAGTATTACTGTCAGCTGAAAATCAATCAATATTAAAAAAATTATTCTTTTTTATGTTGAATATAGCATGGGAAGGTATTCTTATTATTTAGCATTGGGGGTTGGCTCTATTTAGGGTGCAGCAAGTGGGATGTATTTGGAAAATTCAATGTTTTACACTAACATGCTGCACATCAATTTTTGAAATTTAGTAAGAAGCTAAAAATAGAAAATTAGGTAAATCGTGACAATGTAGCTTAATAATACAAAACAACGGATTGCAACTAAATTGAGATGAGTCTATCCTTAAAGTAAATGATTGACTTCAAGCTTAGAGCAGATGGAGGATAGACAGCTATGTGATTATTGGTTAAACCATTACCCACATGCATAAATTGGGGTAGAAAGACATCAAAGAACAGGCAGTGTTTATTTCAAAATGTGTTGCACCTCACAGAATTTTGTGAAGGGATGAGGGAAATAATGAGTGATAACATTTATGCTCAAAATTTGTTGACAGCTTAGTAAGTGCCATAGAATGCTAATTTCCTTTATATGTCTCATTTAATCTAATCCTATCAACCTCTCTGTGAAGCACTACAATTTCCATTTGCATTAGAAAATATAAAATTGGCTTAGAGAAATAAAATAATTTGTCCAACAGCATAATTTCAATAAATTTTGATGGAATTTCATTAGATAAAAAAATTGTTTCCTGTTTGTATAATCGTTGAGAGACTGGTACAGTCACATGAACTGGGATGATAGTAAGTGAAATCATAAAGTTTGTTAAATCCTGTAGGCTACGCTGTTTATTTTTTTCTTGAAAACTGTGGACAGAGCACATACATTTCTCTCAACATCCCTCCTTGGGGTTATGGTGGTAGTGACTCATAAGAGATGGCTCTATGTTGGCAATTTTATAGAGTTGAAAAGGTAGTGGAAAACAAATCTATAGAAACATAGAACACAGAGAACTGTAGCTTGCATTGTCAACAAGAAGGGGCTGAGGTATAATTTGGATCTTATCTTCCTGATGAAAATTAGAGTAGAGGACAGGGTACCAGCTGCATAGGAAGCATGAGAGAAGAAATTAAGTATCTGAGAGTTTATCTCCAGAAAAGTTTTTCCAGTTGGCTCTCAAACTTCCACCAACAGAGCTAAGCAGTTTGGCACTTATATCTAAGAAAAAAAGAAAACCAAAATTAGTTGGAGTCCTTTTCTTAAACCATGTTACTTAATAGGGGCATGGGTCTCTTTTTTCTGTCATTTTGTTGGCATCCATGTAGGTGGGCAATTCTCTGCACATTGATGTGAAAACAAAGTTCATAACACAGCAAGCCTAGTAAACATACCAATTCCATTCAGAATTCCAGTTTGGTTTTTCTTCAATATTTCAATTTCTTTAGTGAATTTTTCCTCCAAATCCTGTAATTTTTTTGTGGTTTCTTTGTGTTGGTTATCCATTGTTTCTTGTGTATTATTCAGCTTGTTTATAATCCATAATTGAAATTCTTCCTGTAACATGTTGGTGTTTTGAGTCTGGTTTGTGTCAAATGGTTGAGAGCTGGTATTTCTCTTTGGGGGTGAGATTTCCGTTTGATTCTTTGTGCTCCCCGTGTTTTTTTGCTGGGCCCTTCCCATCTAGATTTATCGTTGGATCTTTTCTTATAGATTTAGTCTGGTTAACAGCACTCTTTATACTCTGTTCTTAGGCTGTGAAGCAGTCTAGGTATGTTGCTTCCTTTGGCAAGAGGGGGAGACTGTTGTGTATTGTTTAGAGTCAATTTCTTTCAGATAGAAAATAGTAAAACAGAGCAATAGCAGACGACTGTTAATCTAAAAGCTTAGAAAAAACAACGGAGTCCTTTTTTAAGTATGGAAAAATTCCTCAAGAACCAACAGCTATGTAAGAAAAACTAGTATGAAAGAACACAACAAAATAAAAAAAAGATGAAAATAACAGACTAGGAGGAAGTCAAAAGTTTTAAAGAGTATTCATAAAGTAAACATATCTTTCATAATGTAGGGCACAGGCTGGAGTGTATGAAAAATATAAGAGAAAGAGGATTGATCTTGAAGAAGTGACATCTTACTATAGTAGTTCCAGGCAGGGATAATTGAAGAGAACAAAATCATCAGAAAAAAAGTGGAGAGCAAGAGAGAGGGATAGGAAGAGGGAAAAGGATAGGGAATGAAAAGAAGCACTCATGCTTCAGGAAAGACACAAGTCTATATTTAAGAGCCTGCTGAGTGCCGTAGAGAATTTATTTTAAAAATTCACACCCAGACCTAATGTAAATATTTTGATCACACAGGTTAATAAGAGACACTAAAATTATTTAAACTGGGAAGTGGTTGTAAATAAAACATAGGTAACTTAGAAAGGAATAGCCTCGGATTTATTAATAACACTGGATCCTAAAATAACTCAATAAATTTACTTCCAATTCATATGTTTTAAAGAAACTTCTTTAGGGAATACACTAGTAACATGAAGGTATGCAATACAATTAAGTGTGGAAGTTTCTAGAATGACTACTGTGCAGCTGGCCAAGTAGGCAATCAACTCAACTTAGAAGAATGAGTTTTGAAAATAATATTTTTAAGAATAGATCTTTAATTTATTACTAAAATGAAAAAGTAAAAGTATAAACAAACTTAGTAGTTTGGTGAAAATGTTATGTACTTCTCATTCAAATATAACTCAAATCAAAATCTGCCACTATTTTAATGAATCGAGTAAAAAAGAACAAAAGTATCTCCTTTTTGCTAGAATTACTCATTTAGAGAGGTCATACTAATCCAGTAGAATGAAATATGCAAATGGTACTGCAGTAAACAGTATTTATATAATCATAAAAAGTTGATGAATAATATTTACATGTTTCCTTTTTGTTGAGATATAATTTACAAAGAGTGCATGTATGGGGCTTAAATGTAAATTATACAAGTTTTGAATACTGTGTATATGTGTATAACCCACATCCCTATCATGATGTAGAGCATTTTCATTGTTCTATATACTTCTGTGGTGCACCTTCACAGTCAACTCTTGGTCTGTACCTAAACCCAGGCAACTACTGTTTTGATTTCTACCATCTCTGGTAAAAATCTATCAAATTTCTATTTTCTCTTGCTGTAGACCTTTATATAAAAAATGTCATATTATAGTGTATACATTCTTGTGATTTTCAGCAAAATATTTCTCAGATTCATACGTGTTGGAACATTATTAGATAGTTCCTTTTTCTTGCCGAATAGTTCTCCAATGTATGAATATGCTACAATCTATTTGTCCGTTTACCCTTCGATGAGTATTTGGATTGTTTTCAGTTTTCCATTACAATGAGTAAAGCTAGTGGGATCACTCATAGTATGTATTATTTTCTTCATGAATATAAGTTTTTATTTCTCTTACATAAATACCTAGGGTTGAAATTGTTGTGTCTTAGTGGTATATGTGTGCTTGATTTAAAAGAAACCACCAATTTTCCCAAGTTTCTGTTACTATTTTATTCTCTCACCAACTATATATGATCGTTTTGGTTGCCTCACATGCTTGCCAACACTTAGTGTTGTCAATTTTTTTTAAGTCATTCTAGTTTATAAGACAAGCAGTGATATCCTGTGGTTTTTATTTTCATTTTCTTGATCCTTAATAGCTTTGATCATCTTTCTGTGCGCTTATTTGCCATTTGTATATCTTTCTTTCTGAATTGCCTAGACAAGTGTTGCATCCATAATTTTGTATGGCTGCTTGTCTTTTTATTATTGAGATACAGAAGAGGATGGATAGATAGATAAATAAGTGGACTTAAATATATAGATTTTGGGGGCTGGGTAAAAGATCCTTGTCAATTTTATGTATTGCAAATATATTCTTCTACTGTGGCTTTTCTATTCATTTTCTTTATTTTATTTTATTTTATTATATTTTAAATTTTAATTTCAACATATTATGGGGTAAAATTTTTAGGTTACATATATTACCTTTGCCCCACCAGAGTCAGAGCTTCAAGTGTGATTCTATTCATTTTCTGAATGACTTTTTAGTGTTTTTAATTTCCATGAAGTTTAATACACTTGGTCACGAGGCATTAATCCTTTAGTATATTGCTGAATTTAATTTGCTAATATAGCTTATTTTTGCATTTATGTTCATGTTAGTCATATTTTAGGAGGGGTAATATGTAATATTTACATTATTTCTTCACTAAATATTTGAAAGAATTTACCGGGGAAGAAATCTTGGCCTGGAGCGAGTGAAAGTGTGTGTTTGTGTGTGTACAGTATGTGTAACAAAGAAAAAATACCGTAAAAACATAGTATAGAAGATTAAAAAATTATGCACCTGTGTAGGACACTTCTTACCATGAATGGAGTTTGCAGGACTATAAGTTTCTCTTGGTGAATCAGTAAGTGAGTGGTGAGTGAATGTGAAGGCCGAGGATATTACTGTACACTACTGTAGACTTTATATGCATTGTACACTTAGGCTACACTAAGTTTGTAAAAATTTCTCTTTCTTCAATAATAAATTACTTTATATTACTATAAATTTTTTACTTGGTAAACTTTTAATATGCTTTAACATTTTGATTCTTGTATAGCAATAAAACTTAGCTTAAAACACAAACACCTTGTGCAGTCATACAAAAATATTTTTATTTATATCCTTATTCTATAAGCTTTTATTTTTTTTATTTTTTTAAAAATTATCATGGTACATAATAGTTGTATGTATTTTATAGGGTAGCTATGATGTTTTGATACAGGCATACAGTGTGAATTAATCAACTCAGGGTAATAGGGAATTTTGTTTTTTAAGTTTTAAACTTTTTTGTTAAAAACTAAAACACAAATACACACATCAGCCTGGGCCTATACCGGGTCAGAATCATCAATATCACTGTCTTCCATCTCCACATCTTGTCCTACTGGAAGATCTTCTGGGGCAATAACACATAAAGCTGTCATCTCCTATGATAACAATGCCTTATTCTGGAATAATAACTTCCGGAAGGGCCTGCCTGAGGCTGTTTTACAGTAAACAACTTTTTTGTAAGTAGGAGTACACTCTAAAATAACAAGTATAGTATAGAAAATACATAAACCAGTAACATAGTAATTTATTATCATTATCAAGTACTATGTACTCTACATAATTGTATATGCTATATTTTTATATGACTGGCAGTGCTTTATGTTTGTTTACACTAGAATCACCACAAACATGACTAATGAATGCATCATTCCATGATATTATGATGACTATGATGCCATTAGGTGATAGGAATTTTTCAGCTCCATTATTAATTTGGTAATTTGTGTTTCTCTGTTCTTTCTTATTTTCTTATGTGCTTATCAATTTCATAAATATTTTCAAAAGATGATTTTTGATATTCTCTATTCTTTTTAAAAAATTTCCTGTCTTCTACTTATGATGATTTTAATTTATTTTGTTTCCTCATATTTTCATGTTGAAAATTTCATTAATTTTATGCTTTTATACTTTGTTACATACTTTTTAATATTCTTTCTTAATGTCCACTTTAAATTTACATTTTGTGACTTCATTAGCTGCAACTCCTTGATAAACTATTACATAATTATGAAATATACCTTTTATTTTTGGTTTTAATTTTTTCCTACAGTTTAATTGAATTGACACCAATATAAGCATGCCAGTGTATATATTTAATTTGGTGTATATTTTTCTATCCATTTTTTTAAACCTCCTGTGTACTTATGTTTAAAATGTTTTTCTTATAAACATTATTCAATTGAGTTTTGCTTTCTTATCCAGTCTGATAATCTCTGCATCTTAATTTTTAATGTAGTTATTGATATGTTTAAGATTAAGTCTCACATGCTGTTGTTTTCTCTTTGATTAATTTTTTCTTTCCTTTGTTCCTGCTTTTGTGCCTTCTTTTTAGTAAATTCTGTACTTTTATATTCTGTTTATTTTTTGATACTTTATTATGCCTGTCTGCATTATTAATTTTCAGTGGTTACTTTAAAGATTATGATGTCTATTTTTATCTTATTACTGTCAATACTGAAAAGCATATTCAGGTACTTTACAGTAATGTAGGAAGCCCATAATAAAATGCTTTCCTTACTCTCCGCTTGTTTTGCTGGTCTAATATCACATATTTCACATCTGTTTTCGGCATCAATTCCACAATATAGATACAATATTACTTTTATTTTAAATGGGCAATAGTCTGTTATGAATAATTGAGTAAGTTTAATTTAAAATTTTTTTAATGTTTACCTTTTGTGTTTTCTTCATTCCTTCCTGAAGATTGGACTTTCCAATCGTCTGTTTTAATATTTTCATCTTAAAATATTTTTTAAAACATATCTTGAAGTTCAAGTTTGTTGGAAAAAATTTTTTATATCTTTTTACTTTAATTTGCAGAACAGATTTTTTTGCTGGCCATTGATAATTCTACATTGCCAATATTCTTGTAGCTCCTTAAGAATGTGTTTCCATTGTCCTCTGGCCTCCATTCATCTGATGAAATGTCCTTTTTCCTGTGGTGGAATTTTAAAATTTGCTGTTTATTCTTGTTTTTAAGCAGTTAGCTCATAATACATCTAAATGTATTTTTTCCTCTTTATACTTTTTGAGGTTCAGTAGACTTTTTAGTTCTGGTGGTTTAAGTATTTCTTTCATTTTGGAAATTCTAAATATCATCTCTTTATAATTTTTCTTTCTCCTCCTTCAGAAATTTCAATTATACATCTGTTAGACCATTTGGTATTATCTTGCAGATCGCTATATTTTTTAATTTGGTTTGAATAATTTCTCTAGTCTTTTCTTCAAGTTTATCAATACTTATCTCTGTTGTGGCCATGGTAAGCCTTTATCTCTGATATTACATTTCTCAGGTATAGCACTTCCATTTGAGCTTTGTTTTTTAATATTTTCCATCTCTCTATTGAGAATCATTAAATGTGCATGTATATTTTGCCTTTTTCACAAGACACTTTAATATATTTACAAGACTGATAACACCAACATCTGGGCTTTTTTCTGCTTCTATTAAATGTTCCTCTCATCGGTTAAATTTCCTTCTTTTTTGGTATTTTTTGTATATTATTTGAAGGTTTTGCCAAACTTTGTGTGTAAGAGAATAACAGAAACTGTATGAAATAATATTTATACCCCCAAATATATACCTTTCTAAAATTAGGCTTCTTATATTAGGTTTCAGTGAGTAAATTTTATCTGTAAAACCTGAATATGCATT
Source organism: Eulemur rufifrons (assembly GCF_041146395.1). Taxonomy (NCBI): domain Eukaryota; kingdom Metazoa; phylum Chordata; class Mammalia; order Primates; family Lemuridae; genus Eulemur; species Eulemur rufifrons. Next base: position 30,136,298 of record NC_090997.1, on the reverse strand, counting down.
TGGTTCACTACTGTCTTAGGGTTGAGAATGGAATCAGAACCTTCTCTTTATCACAGTGTGAAATCTGATAACTGGAGATATTCTAGAGATTTGCTTATGGTTTAAAGTCCAAATGCCAGTTTTACAAACAGCAGGAGATATCACACTGCTTTAGAACCTGTCAGCTTTTCTAGGCAGTTTGTGCTCCCTTCCTGGTCCTGACATTTTATCTCTCTCCTTATCTCTAGTTCTATCTTTCTCTGCTCTATCCTGCTTCCCCTGGAGTATAGAGGTGGAGGCTGTATACTCCACGAATGTCTAAATAGCTATAAGAGTGTCCTCTTAGTTTCTCAATTCTTTGTTTGTTTGTTTGTTTGTCTGTTTCCCAGCTTTAGCCGGTCCTGCACATCTATAAGTAAAAGTTGTATCTGTCAAAAATTGCAATTTGTAACTTCATACGGGATCTGTAGAGGAAAAGATAGAGGCATAAGTCCACTGTATTACATAGTAGAGAATTAGGGAATATTGTGTAAATGAAGAAACAAGCAATAAAGGCTTATATATATTTAAAGTTCCATGCTAAGTGAAAGAAGAAAAGAAATAATGCCACTACGAAAAATTGAGAAATTTACTAAAATAGATAATGGGTATTACATAAATGAACAAATTTGTCATCTTTTATGGAGAAGACTCAATTGATAGTGTCTACAGTTTATTAATGTAGAAATAAGTGCATAATATTCAATGTTGCAGAAGTAAACAGAGAGGAAAAATGACTAAAATTGCCACATTCAGGAAAAGACACTGGTAATGAAATGATGTGAGTCAGAGCATAATTTTATTATATGAACGCTATATTACTTATTTATAAACAGTACATCCCCATGTTCATGCTAGTACTTTTTATTACAGATCATGAAAAACCAAAAGAAGTGGGGAGGGTATGGAATACAAAGCTAAGTAAAAAACACGTTCCCTTTCTACTCTAAAAACAAACAACAACAAAAGAAAAAACCAAAAACAAACAAAAAAAGAGTTTTTGAACATGAATAGAGGATCACATTCACAGTTCTGCCTAGTGATATGTCTGCAAATGTAATCCCTAGTGAAATCAGACCACAGAAATAGAAGATGATGCCTGTTCTGGCAATGAATGTGCACTATATCCTTAAGTGGAGAGGAAATACAGTTTTATTCTAAAAACTTTTTTCTTGAGAATCCCAGGCTATATGATCAGAAAAAGAAAGAAACTGGATTGTGATTGAAGTCCAAAGCTGACTTATATCCCTTTAATTTATTTGGGGCTTTTGTAGAAGAATAACAAGAATTTTGTGCAATGAAAATATGCGTTATATGTAAACATATGACTAGAATGTCCCTGAGATAGGTGCTGCTTCTCTTCTGTAGTGTCTAGCTAATGGCAAAAGCTGTGAGTTCTGCTTGAGCTGTCTATTTTAGAGATGATATGAACTTAATTAGAATGCAAATATTAATGAATTGAAGTAAATATGAATGTGTGCATACAGATGGAATAACTAATATTGACGGCCATACATATAAGAAATGAATATCAACAAAAAGGATAAACAGACATACTTTCATGAGAGAAAGAATAAGATATTTGGTAAATAAGTTATAGTCAAGAGATAATTTATTTAAATCAATGCAAATTAAACTTTTATATCTTCACATGGATATAATGCACAAATTTAGAGCAGTAGTATTACAAAGCTCATCTTTGGAGCTTACTTTACTCAAAAAAAAAAAAAAAAAATCTTTGTCATCTTATTTTAGCATTAAAACAACAGAACCAACTAGACCAGATCACTGAAAGTGAGTGACCCATGACAGTTGAATAGTTAATTTGAATTCGTTTTCTTTTTTTTTTTAATTTTTCCATCTTTATTTTTATTTTATTTTTTTAATTGATATATAATGATTGTACATATTCATGGATTACATGTTACATCTTGAAACAAGCACACAACATACAATGATCAAATCAGGGTAACTGGGACAAGTTTCACCTGAAACATTCATCATTGCTTTATGTTGCGAGCATTTGAAAACTTCTAGCTATTCTGAAAGAAGGAATTTTGTCATTTGCAGAAACATGGATAGATCTGGAGGACATTATGTTAAGTGAAATAAACCAGGCACAGAAAGACAAATATTTCATTTTCACACTCAAATATGGGGCCTAAAAAAAAATTGATCTCAAGGAAGTCGGGAATAGAATGGTGGCTACTAGAGATTGGTAAGGGTGGTGGGATGGAGTCATGAAGAGATGTTGGTGAGGGGGTAATTCTGTTTAATAGAAGGAAGAAGCTCTGATGTTCAGTGGTACAGTGGGGCAATTGAATTCATTTTCTTTTACCCGCTGCCTAAAGAAGGGAGCTTTTTAAAAAATGTCCCTGATTCTATGAGTAATAAGGAAGAAAATTAGAATGTGTGTTCAGAATGCTATTAACATGCCAATGCTTTTTACCAGAAAGGTTTCGTTTATACAGCATGAAGGTTATTAACTAGAAGTTATACGAATAAATTGTAAAAATTAGAGTTTGTATTAACTTGTGGTAATAAAAACTTATAGACAATAAGTGAAATTCTGTAGTAAAGATGTTTATAATTATTTTATTTAGACTATAGTTGAATATTTCTTTAAAAAATGGGTAAATGATACACAAAAACCTGGTGAGATCATGGAATGACTAAGAGACCTTAATTTTTTTATTTTTTATTTTTAATTGTCATGGGTACATAATAGCTGTATATGTTCATAGGGCACATGTGAAATTTTGATAAAGGCATACAATGTGAATTAATCAGATCAGGGTAATTGAGGTATCCATCACTTTAGACATTTATCATTTATCTGTGTTAGGAAGATTCCAAGTCCACTCTTTTAGTTATTTTAAAGTATGCCCTGATTGTTGATTCTAGGCACTTAGTTGTGCTATCAAATATCATTCATTTTATTAATATCTAACTATCTAACTATATTTTGCACCCATTAACCATCCCCACTTTATCCCCTTGATCTACACATTTTAATGGCTTCAGTGACCTAATCACACAGAGTATATGCTTAGGAAATCACAACTATTGCTCTGCTAACAGGTCATATGTTTTGATATTTTATCATGCATAAACGCAAAAACTTTTTTAGTGAATATTAATCTTGATAATTTAAACTCCTTAAAGCCATGAAATGCAAATTTCAGTAAATTCTGTCTCCTAGGAAACATTCTGCAAACCTTTTGAATACAAGGAAACTCTAATTACTTTGATTATGTTCAATGGCCATTTAAATATTGAACTTAACCTTAGAAATCCTGTAAGAGGTTTATATAATATCCATATCATGTTTTCTCAGCCTGAAGATAGGATGTGAGACTGAGTCATACAATCTTTAAGGGCTTACACAGCAGTAGAATCCAAGCTGTGTGCTCTCTCCAGCTGTCCTGAGAAATACCTGTCCTAGTCATAACTGAAGACATCGATATGCTTATTGTGATTTAATTTTCCTACCGCATTCTCTTTTTATGGAACTCTATGTGGGAATGCAGGGTAGTGGTGGGTGTGCTGGAAGGAGTGGGAGGACAAATATAAAAATGACAGTGGAAATAGGGAAGCGGAAGTGGAAGAGAGCAATGGACGAGGAGTGGATTAACTATGTGGAAGGTAAAGTACCAGTATCTGATGCTGTCGTAGTTCAATTTTATAGATCTAGAAACATTATCTCATTTCATATTATTTCTTAATGTGGTGTTCTTCATAATCTCATCATTTGTGGATAGTTTTAATCACTTGTGGATAGTTAAATCAATTTAGTTCATTTCATGAGATTTTGAAAATACAAAATGAAATAGAAAATATTAATAACCACCACATATCATAAAAATAAATACTATGTAATTAAAATTTGTTTTTTTATCTACCATCTATCTCTATCCAGCAGTTAAACTAAAATCAATTTTCAGTTATTAATAGTACAAATTGTTATCAAACATTTTCACTGAGTATTCTCAGGCAATATTGTTCATATTGATATCACTCTAAAAGTCAACCAGAGAGAAATTTTAGTCATTTTCTCTAGAAAATAACTACAGAAACATCAACATACGATCTGATGTTGAACATTAAATATATGGTAAAGAATCATTGAAAATTAAATAAAAGGAGTTGTTAAAAAGGGAACATAACACTATGAAAGGGATATATGATTTGAAATATAGATATGGTTATTTTTGTCATATACAAATACATATATAAATATTGAGATAGAGATTATTGTAGTACATGTGAAAAAAATTAACTCCAGTAATTTGTGGTGATAATATTATTATCTTATTTTTCCAAGAATATCATATTATAAAGTGTGATTATATAAATGAATAATCAGAAATATTTTATTCTTAATTATCTGCTGTATCATTGAAAATTCTGGAAAATTTTCTGTGGAAATCTGTGTGGAAGAAAGGAGATAAAGATTTTTCATAAAGGAGGTTAAGTAAACCACATAGCTCTGAATTTGAAATCAGCTTAAAGCTCATGTTATATTTATCTATATATAATGATATGTGTGATGATATGATAAATATTGATATGTATTAGATACCATGAAGAGATATATTTTATATATATACATATACATATGTTTATATTTATAAAACCAGATTTATTCACTGGAAAGTTCCAGAACCAATTAGTGATAGTGACAATGTGCACTTCTAGAGCCCAAATTATGGCCATGCAACATAATTTATTACCAAAATATTAATATATGATGAGGTCTTTTTGGAAAAAATATTGGCTCAAGTCTTCAGCAGAAAATATTAAAGATAAGCCTGAAACATCTGATATACCAGACAGAGATACCAAGTTCTTAAATTCAAGTAGGGTCATGTGAAAAGGACACAGCAGCCAACTTGAAGGGTTTCCCACTGGGCAATGAATTGGCATTTTGTACTTCAATATGAGTAAGAAAATAGTACAGAGAAAAGCCAATTAAATCTATGAACTCATAAGTGTTAATTGGTTACTTTCAGAGGTGAGAGAGAAATAATTCATTATACTGAAAATTAAGAAAACTAAATGATAGAATTGAGCATTTATGCTACATAACTAAACCTTATAGGAGTAATATGTAATAAGAAGCATATCATAAAATTCTTCCACACAATAACCAAAGCCAAAATAAACAGTTAGAATATCACCATATTGTACCCATCCTCCCACAATGAATTGACAGGCATCAATAAGGCACTTGCTGTTCTGCAAAAATAGTAAAAACAGACACTATAAATGCCTCTTGAATAAACATACAATGACTTAGAGTCTTGCAAAAGATATTGAACCAGAGTTCCATCAAGTCTGTGTATCTAGCTGCCAAATACATAGAACACAGAAACATGTTTTACTGCCCCGTGAGGATGCAATCAGACAAATTCAGACTTCGGCTGTTACACACCATGACCCCAAAGTACTGATTAGTTGGATTTATATTCCTCTTTTCAGTTCCATGATTTACTTGTTTTAGTTAATAATTTACTATAGCTTAAATACAGCGCTTAGTACTTGGTAGGTTAAGTTCTCCCTCTCCCTCTGAAGTTTTCTTCAGAATTATCTTGACTCTTCTTCCCTCTCCTACATTCTTATGAATTTAGAATTAGCTTGTCAAGTTATTTGAAGACTGAGGTGGAATTTGGTTGGACTTTCATTGACTTTTTATTTAAATTGTAGAGTACCATTCCATAAATTAATATTTTTTTGTGCCTTCATTAATTTTGTTCAAAAGTGTAAGAAAAATGTTATAATCTTGTCACCTTTATTTAAATAGATTTAATTTTTGCTACTTTGGTGGGATTTGAATGAAATAATTTTTCAATTTCATTTTCTAATTTATTATTTCTTTTGTGTAGGGATTTCTATTGACTTTTGAATACTACCATATATCAACAATCTGGCTGAATTTTCTTAATTAATTATAATAGTTTTCCATTCATTCTCTTTAGGTTTTACTTTCTCTTCTTTTCCAATCCTCCTTCCTCTCTCCCTCCCTTCCTTCTTTCCCTTTGTATTTTTTCTTATTTCTTTCCTTCCTTATTAAATTTTTAATATAGTAAATTATATGAGATGACTATGTGTTTGTGTGTGTGAGAGAGAGTAGTGAAGATTCATGGGAGTTACATTTCAGTGCAAAAGAGTATATAGCTTATAATTCATTATATAATTTTTTATTGATTGCCATTTCTCTTGATTGTCCTCTAATACAAACAAAAAAGCCTCTCTTATCTTCCCATTATATATGGATCCTCACTGTTCTTTCTTCTTTTCTGGATTTTCTAATATTAACAATTATTACAATGTTGGAGTATTTCTTATTTGATCCAGTTGTGTTAATTTAAAAATATTAACAATTCAGTTTGCTCATATTCTCTTTAGGCTTTTTATCACAAGGGAGAATGGCTATAATATTTTTCTCTATTAAAAATGGCCATTTTGTTACCAAGTTTAATAGCCCTTATTGATGAGTTGGTTTGATAATAAATCAATAAATAAGTTTTTTATTTTTTGGAAAATATCAGAGAGTGTTTATGTTTTTCTTGAAGTTTTAGTACAATTTGCCATCAAAACCAACTGAATCTTTGTTTTATTTTTTTTCTTTCCTTTTGTTGTGGATAGAGTTACCTTCTCACAGGCATTAATTCACTCTTACCTGTTTCTTGTGCATTTCAAAGGAAAGAGTACAAACACAGAACCAAGTCCACGACCTACGCTTCTATTCTCACTCATGCCTTCTTCTTATACCATAGGTTGTTCACATGCATGCAAGTGATGGTGCTTACCTTTTCTTGCAAACATGTGATCTGTTCACCTTCTTTGCTCTGAACAACTGTTCCTTGGCAACTCCTCAAATCGGCACATGTGTGTGAATGTGCACAGCCCATTCATGGAAAAATGGATATAAAAGAAAAGGCTCATGACTTCTAGGCTAGAGTGAGACAGGGATTTCTGGGGTTCCGGATCACTGACGTTTATTTTAGAAGGGAGATCATGGGCTCCAGGTGGTCATGTTCATCATCCTTCCCCATTTCTTGCCTTATGAGGAGTGATGCAACTGGATAAGGGCAATAATTAGGCTCTCAAAGGTGGAGTCTAAAATTGCAACTACTTGTTAGAGTCGAAAGTGTGGCATTAGGTAGAATAAGAGGATTCTCTCAGTTACGCTATGAAGGGATAATAAGAAACGTAAATGGATGCACTGGTGTATGAAAGCCAAAGTGTGTTTTGAGGTAGATAAAATGGTTAAAAACATTAAATGCTACAAGTAGATCTAAGAAAATAAGGAAATAAGACTACACATTGCCTTAAATAACATGAATTGCAAAAGTAATTTCAGTGACATTATTAGAGCACATTGTAATAGATTTTATTGCTCTTATTATAATTTCAGTATCTCTCAGCCACAGGGAATGTTCCAATCCTCTTCATGTTCAGTTGCATCTCAATTCAACCATGTAAATCAATGGGTCTTCTCCATGAGTCTTGGAATAAAGAATTCTCTACTTTTCAAGAGAACATCAATATTTTCATTTGAGTTCAGATGCTGTAATTTGAATTATTTTATTACCATTCCCTACCCAACATTGAGCTTGGCCCTTTTTTACTCAGTAAATGTTTACTGAATTAGTAGCACTGAATAAAGGAGTTTATGTATTGTCAAATTGTCTACCATTGCTGAAGCAGTCATTTTTTCCTCCTTAACCCTGAAAAAATTGTCTGGGTTTACATATTATCCTTCAGGCTTAGGCTTTGTTGAGCCAAATTATCTCAAATAGAGGCCTCTAGAAAGTCAAATTCTCAGCCTCCTGAAGAAACAAGCTTATTGAGATAACTGAAAACAATTTCAAAAACAACTACTTGAAGTAAATCCTACCCACTTCAGTGGCTGAAAATTGAGAAAGGAATCTAAGCTTACTTGTGGCTATAGCATGAAAGAAACAAGTAGAATATATGAATGTAGCAAGTTTCTTTCTTGTCACTATATTTCTAACAAGAAAATACAACGGTGAGTGTTAACTGCCTGTTTCAATCATTTTGTTGCCAATATTTCCTCAAAACTAAGCATAAAATGGTTAATTTCCACAATTTGTTTCATATTCCTGTTTTATCCAACATGAAATATATAATACTTTGTTCTCTTTTCCCTTCTTTTTACCATTTAGCACAAAATAAAAAGAAAAAAAAACAAAAGATAGTCTAATTTCTTTTACTCCAATACTCTATTTTTAGCATGAGTCACAGTTGCCTAAAAATAAAAACATGTCTAATATTATAAAATTACTACAGTGAGCTTGGAGAAGGTAGCAAGAACTTTAAAGAATAGTGGAGATTTTATTCTTTCTTGCCCAACCCTAGAGACATTGGTTTTGGGATTTCAACAGTCTTTTTTGTACTACTTCTGCAAAACTCTATTGAAGTAAGAAATGGCTTTGAATTGCATTGAACTTGAACTCCCTGTATCTGCGAAGAAAAAGGCTTTGATCACGATTTTAATAATTATTGAACAATTGACTATGCATCCAAGCTGCAACCATGAATCTCAAACTTTTTTTAATACACTGAAATATTGTCAACTCTGAAAGTTCTGGTTCTAATTTCTTATTCCAACATCTCCTTTCCTTTAGAAATTTGTATGTTCCCCTTTCATTTTGCTCCACAAAAATCAGCAAATAAAAATCAATATTATTGTTTGTTCAGTGTCTTCAGTTGCTCATAAACTTAAAAGTTGGTTTTATGTCTTAATAATATTGGGGTTTCTTCATTGCAACTAGAAAAAGCATTTTATGAAAATATTTTTTAAACTAAAATAAATGTTTACTCTTTGTATCTATAATTCTTTTAATTTGTAAAACCTAAGCTTCTCAAATACAATTTTCCTCTAAATAATGAAATAGACACCTAGCCTTAAAATTTTAGCGTAGCTAATGAAAATGTGCACTTTTTTTTTCTAGACAAGGCAGTTGAGGAGGAGGGAGCGCTTGGAGTGGGGGTTGGCCTGGTGTGCACTCCACACCTCGGGGACGCTATTGTGCATGGAACGGCTGCTTTTGAAAGACTGTTGCCCAGAAGAAAAGATGTTTGGTTTTCACAAGCCAAAGATGTACCGAAGTATAGAGGGCTGCTGTATTTGTAGAGCTAAGTCCTCCAGTTCCTGATTCACTGACAGTAAACGCTGCAAAAAGGACTTCCAGAGCTGTTTTGGGTTGCATGAAACTCATTCGGGAGACATCTGCAATGCCTGTGTCCTGCTCGTGAAAAGATGGAAGAAGTTGCCAGCAGGATCAAACAAAACAAAACAAAACAAAACAAAACAAAACTGGAATCATGTGGTAGATGCAAGGGCAGGACCCAGCCTAAAAACTACATTGAAACCAAAGAAAGTGAAAACTCTGTCTGGAAACAGGATAAAAAGCAACCAGATCAGTAAATTGCAGAAGGAATTTAAACGTCATAATTCTGATGCTCACAGTACCACCTCAAGTGCCTCCCCAGCTCAGTCTCCGTGTTACAGTAACCAGTCAGATGATGGCTCAGATACAGAGATGGCTTCTGGTTCTAATAGAACACCAGTTTTTTTCCTTTTTAGATCTCACATACTGGAAAAGACAGAAAATATGCTGTGGGATTATCAATAAAGGCCGTTTTGGGGACGTCCTCATCGACACGCATCTATTCAAGCCTTGCTGCAGCAATAAGAAAGCAGCTGCTGAGAAGCTACAGGGACAGGGCCCAGAGCCCCTGCCCATCTCCACTCAGGAAGGGTGACTGAGGTTTTTATGTAGAAGGGGAACAAAAAATGATTTAAGTTTTGAAAAGACCACAAAGCAATAAGCTGACCCTCCTATTTGTAACTTGGATACCTGCTATTCTGCCAAAAGACAACTTCTAGAATAGTTTCGAATGGGTTATTTTCCCCCCAGTTCCACAAGCTTTGAAGCCAGTGTCTAGCTTACTAAAAAAAGAATTGTATATAATATTTAAGATGCTGAGTATTTCATAGGAAAGCTGAATGCTGCTGTAAAGTGCTCTTTAAGTCTTCTTCTTTTTTTTTTTTTTTGAATCCCCTTCTAATGAATGAAACTAAGGGGAATTTCAGGGGACAGTGATGGGATTTGTTGTATGATAAACAATATGTAGTTTTAGTCTTTCTATATTGAGAAGCAGTGGTTGGGGCATATTTTAAGATGGCTGGCTACACCTGTTTTCCCTCATAATAATAAAGTTGTCATAACTCAGTAACATGGACTTGCTCCTAGAGGTAATTGTTAATAATTTTCAAATATTAAGGTCTTGCCAAGGTTCTGGTGATTCAAACCTGTACTACTGATTATTAAGCAGGACAGACTGAGCTTTCTGTTACAAATACCTTGAAGGAAAAAGTGATTTCTAAATATACAGAGAGGTAACTTGACTGTATATTTTGCATCCTGTGCCACCTCCCTTCATATTAATGTTTGATAAAGGTTTTAATTTATGTGAAATTTCTAAAGCAGAATGAAAGCTCTTCTTGGGGAAATGGCAAGTCTTTAGGGTAGGTGAGACCCTAGTTGCATAGTACCAAAGCATTACCACACGGTAGACAGCACACTCCATTAAAAACGTTAAACTGTCTGAAAAATAAAATGTTCAAGTCTTCAGATGTCACAAAACAAAGGTTGATGCTTTGGGGGGCATATTTCTTAGAGGGCTTGCCGAGTATGTAAATAATTGACTTTGTTTGTGTTACGTGACTGTTTGATGACTTCATTGAAAATCTGCACAATTCAGTTTTAGCTCTGGATTACTTCAGTTGACCTTTGTGAAGGTTTTATCTGTGTAGAGTGGATGTTTGACTTGTTTTAACCTATTAGAGTTTTTATTGTTTTTCACTCTATATTTAAAGTAAAATTTACTAAAAGAAAAGAGGTGTGTGTTAATGCTAAGTGGGTTCGTTTTGGTTTGGCTTCTTTTAGTCAGGCTTTCTGAACATTGAGATATCCTGAACTTGGAGTTCTTCCATTCTAAAATCCTCATTAAAAGCTTCTCACTTGAACCCAAACCAAAGTATGCTTCTTGCCTCTTTTCTAAAAGTTCAGGAGAAAAATATCACCAGTTCAGACTTATTTTCATAATGAGGGAGGAGCATTTGCCTGCCTTATAATGACATGACTCAGTGCTTATTTTTTAAACTGGATTTTAAAAATTGGATAGTATAACAATAAGGAGTGAGCCACTTTTTATGGACACCCTATAGTTTTATAGTCTTAATCTAAACATTTTATATTTCCTCCTTTTGGGAAAAACCTATATTCTATAAGCCACCATATGCACAGACTACACAGCTAGTGGGGTTGGCTCTCTCACAGCCTTTGAGGTGAATTACAAGAGCCCAGCCATTATCATCCTCCTGAGTTATTTTGAAATTTTTTTTTTTGTACATTTTGGCTGCAGTATTGGTGGTAGAATATACTATAATATGGATCATCTCCACTTCTGTATTTATTTATTTATTTATTGATTACTAGACCTCAACCAGTCTTCTCTTTTCCCTTCCACCTCTCTTTGCCTGTAGGATGTACTGTATGTAGTCATGCACTTTGTATTAATATATTAGAAATCTACAGATCTGTTTTGTACTTTTTATACTGTTGGATACTTATAATCAAAACTTTTACTAGGGTATTGAATAAATTTAGTCTTATTAGAAAATAAAAAAAAGAAAATGCGCACTTTTTTCTAATGCATGGCAAAGATACAATTTATGTACATATTTGGCAATACAAAAATTTATAACATTTACTTACTAGTAAGTGTATTCTTCAAGAGAAGCAATGTCCCTATCAGCAAACAAAGTAGGTTATCTTGGGCTATTTGTAATACTATCAAAATATAAATTCCTGAGATGCTAATTATTCACCTGAGTTGTTTTTTAAAGGCACACAATAGGTCTTTTCAAATATGCCATCAATCAAAAAAGCTTAATCATGTAATGTGGACAATCAATGAGGCCAGAGGGGAGAGGCATTGCTAACACAGAAGTACAAGATCCAGAAATTGATACTTCCCAATTTGTTCTTTTGGCTTAAGATTCCTTTTTTTATATGGGGTCTTCTCTGGTTCTATACAAAGCCTAGAATTATTTTTTCTAGACCTATGAAAAATGATTTTGATATTTTAATAAGGATATTATTGAATCTGTAGATCACTTTGGGTATTATAGACATTTTAACAATGTTGATTCTGTCAACCTATGAGCATGGTATGGTTTTCCACCTGTTTACATCCTCTATTTCCTTCCTCAGTGTTTTGGAAGATTAATAAAACAAAAAGTTGGTTCTTTTAAAAAATAAAATTGGCACACCTCTTGCTAGATTAACAAGAAGCAGAAAAGAAAGGACTTTAATAAGCTCAATCAGGAATGAGAAAAGGAGAAATTACAACTGATACTACAGAAATACAACATATCCATGAATACTATAAAAACCTCTATGCACACAAACTTGAAAATGTGGAGGAAATGGACAAATTCTTAGAAACACTCAGCCCTCCCTGGGCTCAATCAGGAAGAAATAAAATTTCTGAACAGACCAATAACAAGTTCCAAAATTGAAGCAGCAATAAAAAAACTTTCCTAAAAAGAAAAGTCCTGGACTAGATGGTTTCACACCCAAATTTTACCAAATCTACAAAGAACTGGTGCCCATCCTGCAGAAATTATTCCACAACATCGAGAAGGAAGGAATTCTCCCCAACACATTTTATGAAGCCAACATCACCCTGATACCAACACCAGGAAAGGACACAACAACAAAAAAAAAAAAAAAAGGAAAGAAAACTACAGACCAATATCCCTTATGAATATAGACATAAAAATTCTCAAAAAAATCCTAGCAAACCGAATTCAAGTGCTTATAAAAAAATAATACATCACGACGGAGTGGGCTTCATTCTAGAGATGAAGGGATGGTTCAACATATGCAAATCTATCAATGTAATTCACCACATAAATAGAAGTAAAAAAAGGACCTAATGATCCTTTCAATAGATGCAGAAAAAGCATTTGACAAAAATTCAGCACCCTCTTATGATAAGAATGCTTAACAAAATAGGCATAGATGGGATGCCTAAAAATGATAAAAACCATTTATGACAAACCCACTGCCAACATCATACTGAATGGGGAATAATTGAAAGCATTCCCGCTTAGAACTGGAACCAGACAAAGTTGCCCTCTATCACCGCTTCTATTCAACATATTGCTGTAAGTCCTAGCCAGAGCAATCAGACAGGAGAAGGAAATCAATGTCATCCAAATGGGGGCAGAAGAGGTAAAACTATTACTCTTTGCTGACGATGTCATCTTATGTCTAGGAAACTCCAAAGATTCTGCCATGAAACTACTGGAATTGATAAACAAATTCAGCAAAATCTCATGTTACAAAATCAATGTACAGAAATCAGTAGCATTCCTATACGCCAACAATAGTCAAGCTGAGAACCAAATCAAAGACTCAATATCCTTCACAATAGCAACAAAGAAAATAAAATACTTAGGAATATGTTTAACTAAGAAGGTGAAATACCTCTACAGGTAGAACTACAAAACGTTGTTTTTTTTCCCTGAGCTAACGTGCAGTGGTGTCATCATAGCTCACTGCAACCTTAGACTCCTGGGCTCAAGTGATTCTCCTGCCTCAGCCTCCTGAGTATCTGGCACTACAGGTGTATGCCACCACACTGAGCTATTTTTTTTTTCTATTTTTAGTAGAGACAGGGTCTTTCTCTTGATCAGGCTGGTCTCAAACTCCTGAGCTCAAGAAATCCTCTCCTCTTGGCCTCTCAAAGTGCTAGGATTTCAGGTGTGAGACACCAAACCAGGCCACTAGCATTTCTTTTTATCAGAAATAACTATAAATATTTGGAGACAGTTCCCCCTGTGTCTCTCATGTTTCTACACAATCTAGGTCTCCTGAGCAGAAACAGTCACAACCAATTTAATAATTTGTGTATAAGAAGACATTCTAGATTTCTAAAACTGAACTCTTTCTCTCCCATCCCAGATGGGTTTGCTTAAATTGCAAGGTAGTAAGATAGCATATCTCCCTGGAGGAGAGAATGTATATGCTTAACAGTAGTACTTACATAAGATTGGGGGAGTCCTATGCTCAGTACTTTTCAGCTGTGACACGGATCCACTATGTGTTGATCATCCACATGAGCCCACTCTGCCTTGACCCCAGAAGACTTAGGAGAGAAAGCAAGACCAGTGGGCCATATAGTCTGCTGTGCTTTGAGTAATAAACTGTTTAAATCCATTTAGGTTCCTTTCTTCTTACTGACTAAATCTATGGTAGAATATGAAGCTGACCTACCAATTGCCTGAAGCTTGGGAATAGCTTGATCAGTAATACAAATTAGAATATAGTACTGGAAATAAAAAACAGTTAACAACAAAAACTAAAATTTCTGTAGAAACTAACTAAGAATTTACAAAACATCTATGAAAGAAAATATAAAATATAAAAAGGACATAGGAGATAATCTGAATTATGGAAATATAGCCCATGCTCTTAGATGGGATGACATTAGCATTATAAACATACCAATGATTCTCAAATTTCTATGTTGATTCAATGGAGTTTCAAAATTCTTAATGCATATTTTTAGAAACTTGACAACATAATCTAAAATGTAAATGGCAGAAGGAAGATTTGAATAGATAGATTAACTTTATAAGAGAAAGCTAAAGAGAACCAGCATGGACAACATATTTAAAAAGTTAAAAAAAAAAAGTGCCGTACTCATGCAGGCATAGCCAAATGAAATACTAGAAAAAATAGAGACTTCTTCATTAACATATAAAAACTTAATATAAGTCATGGTAGTACCATAAATCATCAGGGGAGGAATGAGTTATCTAAAGTATTAGAACCTGGCACAACAAATGGAAGAATATAAAAATAGTTTCCTATCTAACACCATATATAAAGATGGGATAAAGCTAAATATGAAATGTAAAATTAAAATGTTAATTTTAAAAAGACAAGACAGAAATATGTGATTTTTTTTTTACCTAGAAGAGAAGATGCCTTCTTAACAAAATTCCAAAACTCAAATAAAACCTACAAAAATTTTATATGTAATTACCTAAAAACTAAGAATTTCTATTCAATAAAGGTTATTGTAAACACAATTAAGTGACATCAAAAATAATGAAAGATATTTATAATGTCTAATGGTGTCATGAAATTAATACCTAAAATTTAAAAATAATTTTTAAATCAATAGTGTACCAACAGAAGAGTTCAAACTGACAACTTAGAGAAGAATTTCTCAATGCTATTAAATATATGCAAATATGGTCAAATATAATAATTTTAATTAGACTAATGCACTTTTACATAATAGGCATTGCTTTATACCTGTCAGAATGACAACAATTAGAATACTGTTTAAAGTCAAGTGTGGAGAAGATGTGGGAATATAGGGTTTCACTATCACTACTGGTGATAGTGTAGTCTGGTACAGCTATCCTAGACAGCAGTCTAGTATGACTGGATTAAATTAGGCACACACATATTCTACTACACAGCAAGTATGCTCATGGGTAGATACTACAGGGTGATTCTCCTAGTGTTCCACATGAGGACATGGAAGATGCTCATGGTGGCATTGTTCGCAGTGGTAGGTCACTGGAAGATTATTGGTTAGGTAAAATTTAAAATAAGTAGATCCTAGAGTATTATGTAAAAAAATGATGCAACAGATAAGAATGACAAACAACATGAGTGGATCTTAAACTTTTGGTTCTTAGTGAATAAAGCAGGATAGATAACTACATATGTAACACAATTCCATTTTTGTAAATTTAAAGAGCATTTATACAAAAGAATGATATAAATTTTATAATAAACTGAAATCATCTATATCTATTACATATTGTAGGGAAAAAGTAATGGCTATAAATATGCAAAAAAATCAAGAAAGGACCTTGTATGGATCAATAATAATTGTATGACGGCCTGAGGCAGGTGAATTATTTGACAGTTAGCATTTGAGCTTGGGGCATCACTGAGATATTTGTTGGAAACATATTTTTGTGTGATCTAGAAAATTTAGATTCAGTCAATTTATTCAGCCAAAAATGATAATTATTGTGACTTTGAGAATGGGGGAAAGACAATAGATTGAAGGTAGAATGGGGAAAGTCAGTCCATGTGTATCACAGAAGGCAATATCACAGTTGAGCATCACATTACGCAGAAGATCCCGCCACGTGAAGAACTGGGGAAGGAGTTTTCCAAGCAGCAAGCAGGAAAAGAACAAAGAATAAATTGTGAGGCACAGGAAATAGAAGTGGAACAGTGAGACCAGCTAAGCAACTGTTGGTTTAAGCAGTATCTTTATGAAAATTGTTGCACAATCCTTGATGGAAATTAGTCATAGGAGAAATATGTGTTTGAGATCGAGTTTATGGTACTTGATGATGTCTTAAACATCACATTTTATAAAAAGGAAGAAATAAAAATTATTCCATGATTTTAGGCCTGAGAATGTCAGATGAATAGTGCCACCATTAACTGAAAGAAAGAAAATTTCATAAGGAACAGACAGGGATATGAGGAAAAATCAGTAAGTTATTTTTTTGTCAACTTAAGTTTAAGAAACATTGGATGTCCAGTGTGGACATGGAAGACTTGAAAGAGGTCAGATTTGGAGATAATGATTTGTTGCCATCATCATAGGAATGGTTATTATAGATAATTGTCTGAATGGGATCACCTAAGAGAATGTAGCTAGGAAAGCAATCCCAGAGATAGCAACAAGGCACATAAACACTTCAAGTCCTCTACAGGAAGTGCCTTCAACCAAGAAGTCTGAGAAGTAGCCTGTAAGGTAGGAGAACAACCAGGCTCATAATTCTGGAACTTTAGAGGAGGAAGTTTTCTATAGGATGGCATTATCAAATATGAGGAAAGTAAGTACAGAGAATTGACCGCTGACTTTGGCAGTGTTGCAGGACCAATGGTGACTTTGCTGGGAGGAAGAATTTCTTCAGAGACCAAATCCTAATTAGAATGGTTGAAACAGAGAATGGGAGGTAAGGAAAGGAAATAATAAGTATAGATGATTATTTCAAGAAGTTTTGTTGTAAAGGAGAATAGAGAAATAAATGATAGATTAAAGGGGATGTAGAGTCAAGGGAAAATTAAACAAAAATGTTTTCAAACTAAAATATGGGAACAGAATAGAAAAATAGTCTCATATATTGTAAAATTATTTGAATATAAACTCCCAGTAAAGAAGAGATAAATCAAATGGAAAAGTTTTGGTTTAAAAGTACTAGCATGTTTTCCTTTACTATGTAATTCAAAAGACTTATATAGTCATTTACGTGTTTTCAGGTGAATTTGGGAGATCAAGCTAAATCATTTCTTTTTAAACGGTCCTCTTTTGAGATTCTGGAAATATATTTTTTCAAGTCACATTCTTTACATACTTTTCTAGGTACAATTGATATATGTATAAGCTTTCACAAAAGTAACCACTACTTATCTAACCCAGCACTTAATAAATAGTCATAGCTAAACAATTTATGTATCCAAATTGCTATGTTGGAAGAATTACCAGACACGATTTTTTTCTCCTATTGCTTCTTTCTTTCCTAGCTATGCTTCTATATTCTTCATGAAAGCAAAACTACATAAGGCAACAGATTGGATATTCTCATCACCAGGGAAAATAAGAATTGCTTTTTGCATCTATTATATTCTATCAAAAAGGATACATCTTTTTTTCTTTTTAACTTGAGGAAGATAATAGACCACCTGTGGAAACTATCTGTTTTCAAGATTCTTTTCATATCACATTCATTCTATGATCAATGAATTTTTTTTTAACAAATCATGAAAAAATATATGTCCAATATGATCACAATTATGTAAAAAGAAATAAATCCAAGGAAACTATTGTAAGGAGAAAACAAAATGAAATTAATGGTGGCTATCTCAGGGAGGAAGTATAAGGAGATTTTACATTTTTTCTACTTGTCTATGTTTCATTTTTCTGATAAGTTCATATTATTTTTAATGCAAAATATCTATTTGATTTTTTAAATGATATTTTCTAGATTGGATTATTAATTTGAAATAGCAATGATATATTACATGGTATTTTCAGCAATCTACTTTATAAACTTCATTGTTGTTATATATTTTATATATCTTAATATCATTCTCCACCCCCCTCCCTTTTTTGGTGTTTCTATTTGCTTTGTTTAGCAAAATCTGAAATCTCTGAGGACTCATTTTGGGGTCTGGATGTTTTTTCCCTGAAGAGAAAAAGGCAATTGCTCTGGGCTTAGAGTTTTATTTGTAATCTCTCTTTCCCTATGTCAGAAATCAGGGAGCTCCAAAGAAAAGGACTTATAATTTAATGCAGAATATGATAGATTCCCCTTAGCACAGAAGGAAAATAGTGACTACTTGTATCTATTTGGCTATAGTATTTTTTTATTTTAATAGAAACCAATAAACAGGAAAATAGTTAGGAAAGCCAGGTATTAAGTGTCTCTGTTTGACTAATTTTTACAAGCCTGAAATTCTTTCCCTCTAGCCCCAAGAGTTTCTCCATGCATCCAAGATTTGTAAAATATAGTTGAAAATTTTTACATTATCATTTCCCAAACTAAACCCTTAGACAAATTCTATTCTAATAACCATACCGCTCGGATATGAATATGTTCTGGGCTGAAAACCCATAGACTTGATGCATATAAGATCTGCAGTGGGAGGTGGCTCTAATACTTTTAAGGAAATGATTTGATCCCTAGTCCATTCTCTCCACCCCTTCTATTTTGCATCTTCCTTCATTTGGGGGATGGAAATGGAGAGGGGAATTTTATATTAGCTTATTCTGGTGTGTCCTGAGGAGAGCTCAAATTGTTGCCCTTTTGTTATTTCCTATAGTTTTCCTAGTTTCCCCTGCTCGAAGACTTACAGTTGAAGGTCTCCCTCCTCTTACAATCCATCTGCCTGGACCTTAGACCTTCAACATCACAGCATATATGTATGCTGTGATCCCCATTTTATTTAGTATCAATGTTATATCTCTTTAATATTAATAATAGATTATTAAATCTTCACAGAAGGGGACTACAATTGCACTTTGCAAAATCCTGTAAAGTTGTTGGTAATACTTTCACCAGTTTTAATCTGTACCCATCTACATTAGCTGCTAGTACTATGGCAGGCATCACCCCATCCCCAGCCAATTTATGATTCCCTTCTTTTCCCAAACTGTCCTTGCCTCTCTTTGAAATGCTCTTGATAATATTAATAACTGAAATATGTTGGGGAAAACCACGCGGTGGGTTAAGTTTTAAATGGAATGTCCACTTAATAGAGCTCCAGCCTGAGCCTAATCCAAATGGTATTTGAGCACATTTTTAAGTCCAATGACCTTCTGCCAAGGATTGCCCGGGCAAGGTCTCCAGCTTTAATACATAAACTTATTTTTATTCTTCTTCAGACTTTAGTAAGTGTTTAAGAATTTAAAGAATAGTTTTCAGGCTCTGTGCTCACTAGAAAGGTTACTCTAACAACTGACACTTCAGCAACTTCTCAGTCACATGCCTTAGAGTTCACCCCAAACTGCATAACCTCCTGGAAAAAACGTCAATGTTGATGACTCTATCCATTAGAAATATAGGAAATGGCGTTCTCCAAGGATTCCTCCTTGTAATAGCGCACACATAGATTGACTGCAAAAGACTACTGATTCCCATCACAGTTTCCCATCTTGCCATGGTATGTCTTCTCTCTCGGGTGATAGCGTTATCCTCTTAAAGAGGTTTAAAAATCAGTTTTCAGTGTCTCTCTTCTTCATATCATTCTTGGGAAATAATTGGCAGTCAGTAAATTTCATATTTCACATAAAAACACATAAGAGCAAATCCTTTTAGGATAATCCCAGACCTGAACTGCAGATGCCCTAGCTATTCTATTTTAGTTGATCTCCAGTTCATACATGCAAAAAATATTTTCTTCCAGTTTTGTCACTTGCCTACAGTCATATATATACAGCATAATCTGGAGCTAAAATTGCCTTTAAGAGTTCTGTGTTGATTGTGTGATTCAATAAGATAATCATCATTAGCATTGAAATGTACCTAGGATAATTTCACTATAGTCTACAAAGAATAAATAACATAAACTGGGAGCCTGGCAAGGAGATAACAAGGTTCTGCTTGTGATTGAAATGAAATCTCCTGGATGGAAAATTTTTTTTGAACATACCCTGAACTTTCAAATTCTTAGTCTTATTATTTTAAGCATTTACAAGATCATTTCTTGTGTGGTACAGTAA
The DNA here is from genome assembly GCF_041146395.1 of Eulemur rufifrons. Lineage (NCBI taxonomy): Eukaryota > Metazoa > Chordata > Mammalia > Primates > Lemuridae > Eulemur > Eulemur rufifrons. The sequence continues at coordinate 30,115,904 of NC_090997.1, read as the reverse complement.
GCTTTAATCCCCAAAACATTATTCCATAAATATTTGTTATTGAGTGAATTATAGGGTTTTTAAAAAAATGTTATTAATACATAACCAGTGTGGATTTGTTTGTTTGGTTTTCTTTATCTGCTAGAAAGGAGAATAGATTTAGACATCTGTAACTCTGGGAATATCTCCAGGAGTTTATTGTTTAAGGGAATAGTCAGTCCTCCGGTGTCTATGTAAATAATCTAAAACTTTAGTATGGATGTTCCTCTTGTATTGCTCCAACCCCCTAACCCTAAACAGGTAAACAGCTAGGCATCACTTTGAAGGAGCACCGTTAATGTTCTAATGCCCCTAGAATATACATATTGAGAAAGCAGACCCTTGAGGTGGCTCTCCTTTCAAGTTTAGCCCAAAGCCTGATTACCACGTTGCCGCATATTTTCCTGAGAAATTCCAGTTTGCTTAGAAGTGCAGCACAGAAATATTCTCAAGGGAATTGCTACTACAGCTAGCAGAGAACATGAGAGGACACTGGGGATTGATGGTGGCCTTGCAGTCACCAATCTTTGTCATATTTCACAAAATTTCATTTCGCCTTATTATGCTAAATGAAGTGAAGGGGAAAGTCTTACATTGTGTCTATGGTTAGGCAGAGTTGTAAACTGAATATTCTTTCTGACCTTTTATAAAGTATGCCTTCTCAATAGAGGCAATAGCTCCCCCTTGGAAAAGCAAAAATACCTTATTCTTACTATGTATAAAGCACAGATATACATAAAATGCATAAATATATATATATATATATGTGGTATTAAAGTTTCATGGGAGGGATTAAGATAAAATGTCTATCTAACAAGCCTCCTTAGGAGGATAATAATGAAAAAAAAAAAAAAAAAGCTTAAGAAACACTGGTCTATAGGATTAGTGGTTTCTCTTGACCATCCTTGATGTTTTCATCCCTTTTATTCTATTCTGGTTAATTCTGGGGGTCTAGTTCATCCATATTTGTGTAGAAAATATTTAAGCTCATCAGAAAGTATATCAGGGGCATCTTAGAAAGAGAAATATAAAATATATATGATCTACATTTGGTATATACTAATTATCTTTATAGTTATATAGGTATAGTCAGAAAATGTCTGACTTTTCATATCTAAATATATTCTCAATTCCTTTCTCATGCAGTCTTGCTTGACAAGCATGCCATTCTGACATGACCTATTTTAATTTAGTCATCTTCATATATCTGACCATCTCTCATCTAGATATGCATGAGTAGCATTAGACTGCCATTTTGTACATATCTTGCTAATACAAAAAGCTGAATATTAAATATTTTTTAATATTGATTTAAAATGCTGTTTCTTTAAAAGAGCTGTTGCAAGTTGCTATGAACTCAAGGAGTACAACTCTATTTTAGTTACTATTTTCAGTGAGACCATGTAGATAAAATCAAGGAAGTTTAAACACATGAGCAAATAAAAGCAATACCACTTGAAAGGTGTTATAATAGAGTTATATGTAAAGGACAGTTACAACACAAAGAAGGGAGAAGTAAAGGCTTTCCATAGACAGTGACAATTGTACCGAGGCTCAAAAGTTGAGTAGACAATTTCTTGATGAACAAGGGATCAAAGGGTATTCCTATTAGGGGCAAAAAATAGTAATATGAAGGGTGGGAAAATCAGGAAACAAAAAACAAACAAACAAACAAACAAAAGCTTATTTACTCCTGGAAATGCAAGGATTTCAGAACAGTGGAAGTAGACAGATTAAGGGTCTAGTGTGGTGGCTGTAAACTGAGATGAAGAGAAAGGTCACACCATGAAAAGCCCTGGCTGTGCTGTAAGAATTTAGATTTAGTTTTTCTTGTAGGATCTGGGAAACCTAAACTGGTTTTTAGTAGTGAATAGGCCTCAGCACATTTCCTTTAAGAAACATACTATCCTGCTAGTGTTATGAGGAACGCATTGAAAACAATGACCAACTGGAAGTGGAGGAAGAGGGACATAAAGAAAAGTTGGATAATCCCAGTTTTGTGTCTGGGGTGATGTGGTAGACAGGCCCTATGGGCAGTAATGTTTTCTGTCTCAATTTTAGGAAAGAGATTTATGATTTTCAGTGTATAGGTGGTATTTCCAATGAAGGGAATGTATAAAGCTACCCAGTGAAAAAAACATAGAATGAGGTTAGAAAGGAAAAATTATAGAATAATAGGGGACTTATCTAATTCAGGTGCATGGGGTCAATGCTGCAATTAGCTGAATGACATTTGTATAACCATTCACATATATTTAAATTTGATTTGTGTATAATTACAGATGATAGTTTCTCAAATTAGTTAGGTAATGGTATGATCCTTTGCTCCCTCTTGTACATGTCATTTTTGTGAAGTTCTAGGGCAGTCATCAGTTAATGCCACTAAATATTTTTATAATAACAAAAATTTTTACTTATGTGTGTGATCCTGCTTTATGTAAACCAGCTGCAGAATGCTGAGTGAGGACTGGCACTGAGTTCTTTCAAGCACTTACTGGAAATTTTAACAGCTTCTCTTTCACATGTTCTTCACACAATGGTGCTATTACAACCCACATTTTCAGATCCTGGAGTACCTACTCACTTCTCCTTAGGCTAGCTCTCTTCCATCCCTCAAGGATACCCACATTCCACCTTCAGAAAGAAGCTACTTCAGGGATTCTAAGAGATCTTCCTTACGATCTGTGAGACTTCAAGACTGGCGTGAAATAAAAATAAAACAAAACAAAAATGAGAAACACAAATTTAATCTTTGGAAGACTGTAAGAGATTTATATGCTGTAGAGTGTCCTATGTTTTAGTCACCAGACTTGGAACCCACTGTAGGTTTTGATTGGAACAACCTTCTTAAGTTCTCTGAGCCCTGGATACTCAGGTATAAAGAGATGTGTTACCACCTGCCCTACTTCTTATACTTTGAAAGATTCAAGTAAGCCATGACATAATTCTATGACAGTACTTTGTGAAAAAAAAATAGATAATTATTAGAGTATTAGGAACTATTACTGTTAAACCTAGTATAATACTTTATATTTTAGCTCTTACAGCTCTATCAGTACTTAGATCAGCACTCCTCATTTTCTCATTGAAAAAAATCTTGGGTAGAAGAATGTTGTCTGTCTTTCATGAAACTAGAATCCTATAAATAGTTTGCCACTTTTATTTCATTCTACAGAACTTGAGTATTTATAATAAAACCCTATTTTTAATTTTATGATATTATGACAGTATCTGTAACTTCAGATACTATTCATATTCATGAATCAATTTGCATATCCATTTAATATCCTCCTGCTTTGCTATACTTGTTGTGATAAGCTATCTAAACTACCAGCTCAATTTTCAAAGAGTGTTGTAAATGTGTAGTTAGAGGCAATGATATGCAGTAGCACTTACACAAAGAAATCAAAATATTTTCAGAGACACAATTGAAGCATCTCATACTAAGGGATTTGTACTGCTTTCATATCTAAGTCAGTTCTCCTCCACCATAGGTGCTATGCAAAATCAGATTGTCTAATAATTTGGAAATACTACTTAGTACTTGCTCTTTCACAATGTCTGACTTTTTATAGTCATTAAAATATCAATCTCCTTTACTTTTGCTCTCATTAGCATGGTCTAAGCAGATTTTAAAATCTTTTCTCAGGCCATTCTAAAACTGCCTTACAGAGAATAGAAGATTAGTGAAGAGAGAAAGCTATTTTAAAGACACAGAACACCTCAAATCTCTAGTGAGAGAATATTTTAAAATTTTCAGCCATGTTATTTTTTGTAGGGCCTCTCCTTGATTGCTTGCCACTATCACATAAAACACAATAAATTCAAAGATTACGTTATTACTTGATCTCTGCCCTAATCTGTTCTTCCCTACCATGATTAATATCACCTAGGCACCCAAATCAGAATTATAAAAATTATTACAGATTCTCTTCTTTCTCACATTGGCAGCCTAGCTCCATGGTACCATCAAACCCTAAGTAACACTGATACTGCATCTCAAATATCTCCCAAGTGATTCCTCTTTCTCCAGTTCCATTACCCTTGTCCTAGTTTGAACTTTATTTTTTGTTATTTTCGGTACTACCCTTAACTGCTGTGTTGGCTTTCAATTTTGCCAGTATTTCTGGTTTTTCAATGAATAAACTTTATTTTGGGGGTTTTAGGTTCACTGAAATGTTGAGCAGAAGAAAGCACAGAGTTTCCATGTATTTCCTCTTACTCCACAGTTCCCCTTATTAGTAACATCTTGCATATAGTGTGCTACATTTGATATGATTGATGAACTGATACATTATTATTAACTAAAGGCCCTAGTTTACCTTAGGGTTTATTCTTTGTGTTGACCTTACTGGGGTTTTGACAAACATATAATGTCATATGTCCACTATTACAACATTATAAAGAAGAGTTTCACAGCTGAGCTCAATCTATTCATCCTTCTCTCTTCCTACCTACCCAAACCTTGGCAACCATTGATTTTTGTATTGTCTGTATAGTTTTGCCTTTTCCAGAATGTCATATAGTTGGATTCATACAGTATGTGGCTTTTTCAGGTTGACTTCCTTCACTTAACAATATGCATTTAAGGTTCCTCTATGTTTTTTCATGCTTTGATAATTAATTTATTTTTATTACCGAATAATGTCCCAATGCATGTGTATGTACCACAGTTTACTTGTCCAGTCACCAAAAGACATCTTAGTTGCTTCTAAGTGTTAGGAATTATAAAGAAAGTGCTATGAATGTTTGTGTGTAGATTTTGTGTCAACATGAGTTTTTAACTCAGTTGGGTAAATACCTAGAAGTATGATTGCTGGCTTGTATGGTAAGAGTACATTTAGTGTTTTAAGAAATTGCAAAACTATCTTCTAAAGTGACTTTTATTTTGCATTCTAGCCAGTAATGAATGAGAGTTTCTGTTGTTTCACATCCTTACAGTATTTGGTGTTGTCAGTGTTTTGGGTATTGGCCATTCTAAAGAGTTTAGCCATTCTCATTGTTTTTTTCAATTTGCAATTCCCTAATGGCATATGGGGTTGAACATCCTGTCATTTGCTCCTTGGCAATCTACATATTTTTGGCGGGTGAGGTGTCTGTTAAGGTTTTTGCATATTTTGGATACAAGCCTTTTATCAGATAATATGTTTTGCTATTAATTTTTTTCCAATTTATGGCTGGACTTTTCAGTCTCTTAATAATGTCTTTTACAGAGTAGACATTTTAAATTTCAATGAAGTACCATTTATCAAATTTTTGTAATGGATCATGCTTTTGGTGTTATATCTAAATATTCCTTGCCAAACCAAAATTGCCCATGCTATGTTACCTTCCAAAAGTTTTATGCTTTTGTATTTTACATTTGTATCTATGATTCATTTTATATTTATTATTGTAAAGGGTGTAAGGTCAGTGTCTAGATTTATTTATTTATTTATTTATTTTGCACATGTTTATCCAGTTATTTCAGCACTATTTCCCCAAAAGACTCATTCCCCTTTGGAATTGTGTTCTCTTGTCAAAATTTTATTGGCTGTATGTGTGTGTATACTTTTTAGGTCTCTATTCTGTTCCATTGGTCTATTTGGCTACTTCACCAATACTGCACTGATGGCCTGATACTGTACTGTTATAGTTAGTAAGTGTTGAAGTCAGATAGTGTCAGTTCTTTGATTTTGTTCTTCTTCAATATTGTGTTGGTTATTTTGGGTCTTTTGCCTTTCTATATAAATTTTTAGATTCACTTTATCAATATCCATGAAGTAACTTGCTACGATTTTTATTGGAATTGCATTGAATTTATAGATTAAATTGGGAAGACATTTTAACAATATTGTTAAGTCTCCCTAACTATGAACATGGTTGTCCTCTCCATGTTATAAATAAATAAGGTAGTTATAAACAAATACCTCTCCATTTATTTATAACTACTTTGATTTCTCTGACTTACTTTTCTTTCTTCACACTATCACCACAGCGTGCCTCTGAAAATTTAAATATGATGATGATATTTTCAATTCCTTCTTTGTTATCTCCAACCATTCCAGCAAATCCCAGCCCTCTCTTTTATACTCTGAAACTTACTGATTTCTGCAGTATTATTCTCTGATACTCTCTGTGGTTTACTGTACAGCGGTACTGATATATTTAATTTTCTTTACTGTACTGATGGCAAATACTCTTAAATAGTCTAAAAAATGTATTCCTCTTCATTTTAACCATGATTTATTAAAGAGGCTAAAAAAATTAGATATTTTCATTCCTAAACTACTTTGAACTTAAAAAGAACAATATCATACAGATATGTTTAATAACACAACTGGAACTTTACTGAGGATTCTGTGAGAGATATTTACTTCCTGGTAAAAGAAGTAAGGCTCATAGAAGGGACTGGATATGGTGGCTGGGGATATGGTAGCCATCTTTTAACCATGTGGAGAAGACCAAAATAACAGTAAATATACTAACTAATCCAACACTCTAACTTTGTGGAGTTGCTGAATCAACTGTACAACTGCTTATATATATTCTACACAAACAAGAAATAACAATTTAAACTCCTATCTGTCAGGCTTTCTGCTATTTGTAGCCAAAAATCTCCTAAATGATCAGACACCATTGTGTTTGTGAATGTGTGGGTGTTATTCTCTCTCTGCTTAGAATGTTATTATTTTTGTATTTCCTAAGAATTGTCATCTATATTTCAAAACTCTGCTCAATTGACATCTTCTTTATGAATGAATGAATAATATTTTACCATCTTTTCCTCTTTTGTAATTCTTTGTTTATGTGTAAAGCTATCTTACTAGAATTCTTTGTGGGTAAGGATCAAGTTTTATTCATCTTTGAATTATCTCCTCCAGGAGAATATGTAATAGGAAAATATTATTTATCAGTGTTTATCCCAAAGCATATTATTCTAATTAATAGTATGATTTAGACTTCCAATTTTAGAGCAGAATTAACTGAACAAATAATTTTAGGTTCAATATTTTCCAATAATGATTACTTGAATCTTGATCTTTCTATTTCTTTGATCTTAAAGAACACTGAATCTTACACATATTTTAGACAGCCATATATTTTTTAATGCTTCATTTGAGGTATTGACTCCATTTCTTCAAATTGAAATATATGAGTTGAGATGAAATGATAAAATTTTATTCAGTAATTTTAAGTTTTAGCTCAAAATATGCATAGAAGCTAGTTTAATTTTATCAAACAGAATCAAAACCAAGTGATCATATTGAATTTCTGAAAGGCATCTCTTACAGGTTAAAACAATTACCTTTTGGTCCCAATTTTTCTTCTTATACAATAAAATGTATTGTTCCAGAAAACTTAGAAAATATAGATAAAGACATTTTTAAAAATCACTCACCTTCTCATCATGTAAGGAAACCACTGTGTACCTATTGCTGTACTCATTCCTGGCTTTTTCATGCATAGATTTATTTTTTAAACAAATGTAACTTCATTCTATCTATATTCTATGACCTGTGTTATTAACTTAATTTACATGATGAAAATATTTCTATATCATTATATATTTTACAAGTTTTTTAAATGTTTTTATTTTGAAATATTAGAGTCACCTAAAGGTTGCAAAAATAGTACAGAAATTCCCACATGCACTTCAACTGGTTTTCCCTGATGTTAACATCTTTTGTAGCCACAATGAAATTATTATTAGTGAATTAATATTGACAAATACCATTATCTAAACTACAAGCTTTATTTAGATATTACCAATTTTTTTTTTTTTTTTTACCAATGTTCTTTTTTTTGTTCCAGAGTCTAATTCAAGCTCCCACCTTGCATTTAGTTTTTGTATATGGGCTTATTTTCAATGCAGTCATTGTTTTCACCACATTATCTTATGTGGTAGGGAATAATAATGAGAGAAAGCCTTTATTGAACACTTCCTATGGTGCAAGCACTTTTCAAATACTGACAAAGATTTTATGATGAAAAAAAGCACTTATTTCCCATTTCACAAGTGAGAACTCTGAAGAAAAAGATCTCATATATTGCCAAAAATCACACAGCCAGCATTTGGCAGAGCAGATTTGCAAATTCGAGTGGTTTAATCCTCAAACCTGTGTTTTTTTTTTTTTTATCACTTACTAATGTAAAATATAAATATCATTACAAATTCCCCAATATAAAGAATACAGTCATTCATAATCCTGCAGCTAAACTATTTTTATAAATGAATATTTTCATTTAAAAATTTTTATTTCTAATGAAAACATAATATTTACACATATTTGTGCAGTACACTGTGATGTTCAATGTATGTATATATAGTATAATGGTGAAATCAGTACAATTGCCATATTCATCACTTTAATCATTTATCATTTCTTTGTGATCACAACGTTCAGAATATTCTCTTCTAGCCACCTTGAAATATATACTAGACTGTTATTTGCTATAATCACCCTACTGTGTAATAAAACACCAAAACTTGTTCTTCCTAGAAGCAGAATTTCTGTCAATTTTGTCAATGTGACAAAGTTTCATAGATAAACATTTTATTCTGTGTATTTTCTTTTTGTAAAATAAAGAAGTGAGAACTCCCAAAGTGCTTACTTGATCTTTGTCTCTCACACTCAGTAGGATAAATTAAAAAACAAAAATTATCCATTAGTCTGATCTAATTTCTTTGAATATATATGACGCTATCTATTTACATTATTTTCCTAAACAATATCTTGACCATTCATTAGCATTGGTTTCAGTGGAAGCAGGTTATTATTAATATCTGTACATTCCCATGATAGGATAATGGCTAAAACTTATGTACACAAGATGTAGTTTCATGATGATTTAGTAATTCATTTCATGAGTAGCTATGCTCTGAGCATAATAATGTACTAAAGTGTTTGTGGAGTTTTATTACATCTTAGCTGTTGTAAAATACCATATTAAATAACACATCTAAAATATCTGTATAAAATATCTCAAAATATTGTAGCTGACACCACTAGTCCTATTTTTAATATTACTATTATTAGTACTAATATTACCTGTTCCATAATGGAATGATGACATTTAGCTTCTATTTTTAATTTATATACTCTTTGTATTCAGGAGAAAGTTCTGTACAATTGCAAAACATCCTCACATTTGTCATCCTTTATATTACTATCAGCCCCATTTTATAAGTGAGAAAAATCACTGCTCAGAGATATTAATTTGCCTAAGGTCTTTTGGTTGATTTAAGCCCCAGGTTTTCACAGTCCACAGCCGGGTGCTTTTCCCTAAAGCACACACGTATTTCTGTTTTATGGAAATCATGACTGAGGGGCAAGATCAATAAATTTGTCTCAGAGCAAGATATTTTATAGTAGGTTTTATGGTATTTAAAAAGGTAGGCATAATTCTGAATATTCCAAATACTATGAAATGTGTATTATTATCCTTTTTTTTAAAGATCACTTTCTTTGTTCCTTCTTTCCATTCTGGCTACCAAGAAGCCTATTGCATTCTCATTCCAATAGAAAACTTGTTTTAAAAAGTGTTTGTCCTCCATATCTCACTTTCAACTCACTGTGGTACAGCCTTCACCCCTGCCACTCCATTAAAATTACTCACAGGGGATTGATGCCCTCCCATTGGACTGGTCTATTGGCTTCTTTTTATTCTTCAGCCTTGGTATCCCTCCTTCCCTGGAAACTTGAATCTCATCTCTGTGGTGTATGGAACTTCTTTCCATTCAAGTTAACTGCCCATCTCTGTTTAAGGGTTGCTTCTTGTGATTTTAACCTTTCCCAACCCAGGTTTTGCAATCTCTCTGCTTAGGAGTTGACTTAAGATGTGGACTTAAATTGTGATGAGATGCTAGCAACTGAGGAAGCATTCTTGTCAGTATTACCAACAATAAGACTAACAAATAAAAGCCACAATTTCTTTCTAATTAGATCTGTTCTTACAATGTATTTCACTGATAGTAGAATTATTTCCATTATTTTGATATCAAATAATGCCACAATGAATAATCTTGTAGAAGACTTCCATATTTATGCCATGTGTTTTTGGGCTAGATTTCTAGAAGTGGAATTGCTGGGCCAATGGATAAATGCTGATATAATTTTGTTACTTTGCCATATTTTTTGGCTTCTTTCATTGTGCACATTCACAACAAAGAATAACCTTTCCCCAGAATTTCAATAACAGAGAATGCTGTCACACTTTTGACTAATCTAATAAGTGAAAAATGATATGACATTTCTCTTATTATTAACTTCACACATTTCTAAAGTCAGTTTTTTCTGTGATCTGTCTCATCATAATCTTGGCTATTTTTTGGGTTATTAATCTTTTTCTTTTCATTTTTTGAAACGTTTTTTAAAATTTGTGACATTGATTGTCATTTGTCATTTGCTTATGGTATCTCTTCTCTGCCAAACAGAGAATTTTTCTATTTTTACATAGTTCTAATTTATTGTACATTTTACTTTTGGATTTTTGAATTGTTCTTAGGAGTTACGATGAGTTGAATGCGTACTCAACCAAAAAAAAAAAAAAAAAAAAAAGATATGTTGGGGGTCTTAACCATGATCAAATTACAATGAGGTCTTTAAAGTGGGCCCTAATCCAAGCCCCGGTATCCTTAGAAAAAGGACAAAATTGAACACAGAGACACAAATAGAGGAAAGATGATGGGTAAAGACATAGGGAGGAGACCACTATCTACCAGCCAAGAAAAGGGGCCTGGAACAGGTCCTTCCCCTCACAGCCCTCAGCATGCCTTGCCAATACCTCAATTTCATACTTCTAGTCTCCAAGGAAGTAAGATATTAAATTTCTGTTGTTTAAACCACTGAGTTTGCAGTACTTTGTTGGGACAATTCTGCAAGGCTAATAAGGGAATATTTTCCCTATGCTCGGGTTTTAAACCAATGCATGTCTGTTTTCTTCTAGTGCTTGCATGGATTTTTTTTTTTTCCTTTTCATTTAGATCACTGATATTTTTGGAAATTGTATAGGACTTATTTTTAATACAAACATAATTTTATCTTTTTACTTTAAATATCTTTCTAGTTGTTCCTGGACAGTGTTATTTATTAGCAAGTCTGTCTTTTCTGCATAGATTTGGGATGCTATTTTTATCATATACTGAAATTCATCATGTGCTTGGATTTATTTCTATAATTTCTATTCAGTTTTATTGGTTTGTTATGTATTTATGTATCAATACACACTCATTTAATTATGAAGTCTTTATGTTTTAATATCTTATATACTAGCACTACCCATCCTCACCTCCCCATCTCTCTCTTTCTTTCTCTCACACATGCACATATTTTGCTTTTCTATATCAGTGTTTATTTAGCTATTCTTGCATTTTTTTCTTCATTTATTCATAGAAACATTTAAATGGAATTTTTGAGATACAGAATAAAATGTAAATTTTTATTTGAAGTACACTTGTATTACATTTCAAATTAGCTTAGAATCATTGGCAGCTTTTTGATGTGGAATTTTCTATTTATGAGTACAGTAAAGCTTTCTATTTGTTCAAGTTTACATTTTTTTGACAAATGACTTTACATTTTTGTTAAATTTATGTGTAGGTATTTTATTTTATTTTTGTTGCTATTTTACATGGTGTCTCTTCATCCATCACATTAACTAGCTAGCTGTTATTTATACATAGAGAGAGGCTATTAAAGTCTGGGTTAACTTTTTATCTTGATATTTTATTTAAATATTTTACTCTTTTTCTAAAATCTACATTTTTCTTAGAGAAAATATTACTTATTTTCTGACTTAATAGAATTTAATGATTCTATTCGATTTGTTTAATTACATTTGAAGATATGTCCAATATGTCCAATAAACTGTCATGGTCTTGTTCACAACTGAACTTTGAAGTGTTGTCTCAGTTCTTGGGCTCCAGGCTTGGAGGAATCATAAGTCTTGGCCTGTGCTATGGAGAGAGAGATGACAGACACTTAGCAAGTATGCGTGAAGAATTTATTGTAAGGAAAGTTTAAGGGGGCAAAGCAAAAGTACATTTCCTAAGGGGAAACAGGTCTGTCTCTGTAAGTGGAGAAGACCCTGTCTACCTCTATGTTTTTCTTTTTATATGCTAGTAGTTTATGTTTAGGTAATGGTTAGTTATAATTAAGACTGAATTTCTTTCTATGTTTGAACATGATTTAAAAGTTATGTTATATGTGTTGTGGGGAAAGTTTCATAACATGGTGGTCAGTGTTCCATGGCCTAATTACCCCATTCTTTAAGACTGAAATAAGTGTTCCTTTTCTTATTTTTCTGTAACCATTTCCTCCTTTTTATTTTTCTATATTGCTTCCTCCTTCTTGTTTTACTGTCCCTATCAATATTGCTAGTTGTAGTGGTCAATCTTGCTTTTTTCCTGACATTAGTGGAAATGACTTTAATATTCCTCTATTATGCTGGATTTGGAGCTGATAATATAAAAGCATACTCATGTATACCTCTTATGCATGTTATTTAAGTATTCATTAATCTGTACCTTGCTAATTTTCCTTATATCTATTAATATGACACATAATATGGATTTCTTAATAGTCAACTGCATGCCTCTTCATTGAATAAATCTGGTTATGATATGTTATTTTCATCAATATTTATAAAAAATTACTTGTCAGTATTTTTGGGCAATCTTTAACAAATTTTAATAGTAATTTTAAATTGGTTTTCACAAAATGAATTACTAAGTTGCATTCCTTTTCAAGTGTAACTTCAGTGAGGATGATTATGCCTTATAACAAACTTTCTAGAAAGTTAATAGAAAATATTGTTACAAAATGTCACATTGACAAAAGACTTCATCATCTATTCCAGATATAGAAGATTTTATATAATAAAGTTTTAATCAATATCTTCTCAAGATTGTAAGTATTTCAAAAGTGACAAATACATACATGGCACTGAGCTCAGGATACAAGCGTTTATGTGATCCTGTTCTGATAGCCTGAGGATACAGTGGGAGGGGGTGGAAAGTAAAGAGCACTGTGTTTATTTACTTCAAGGTCCAACAATGTAAAGTCTGGAATGCAGATTCAGAGTCATGGGTGTCTGGTTTTGAAGTTTAGCCCAAGGACAAAGTCATCTGTGAGCCTGCCTAGGCACTATTTCCTATTCCCCTCAAATCTGTCATCATAGTTAAGCATTCTGCTCACAAGTGTGGCATCCAGAAAGCACATACACAATTCCACACCTAACTTTTCCTTTAAGAAATACTGTATAAGTTTGCTTTGAAACCAATTATTGAGGTTTATGATATTCTCTGGAAGATTACTCCTGGTATTAAAAATATGCTACAAATTCAGATTATTCATGGACCTGAGTATTTTCAAGTTTCACCTAAATTGAATCTGTGAAAGAATTAAAACATAAACAACCCCCATCCTTGTCTTAAGTTAAAAAAATAAAATTACCAGTCACTGGGAACTTCCATGACTGCTAGCTAATAGAAAGTATGAAAATGACAACCATATTCTCTTAAAAGCACGTTTAATAGTGGTAGAATAGAAAGTCTTCCATAAAAACCCTTAATCTCATTGCCTTGAAAAGCAAAGCTCCTAAATCATTCTTAGAATAAGGAGGAAATAAATAATAAATATATAAGTTCACATATGCATATATAAACTGCTAAAAATACTGAGGGATTGATTCATTTTGAAGTAGAGTTAACCTCTTTCTCTAATGCATAGCAAAGGATTCTCTCTAGAGCCATGTCCATTTTCTTCTGTATGAATTAACCAGGGAGAAAGAGTCTTAGATGTAACTTTTATAACAGCAAAGTATTAGATATTCATCATTATATGCCACTTTACTTCATGTTGACAGATAAAGAGCTGGTAATCTTATGAACCATGAACACAAAAACTTTAAAGTACTATTAGCCTGTAGTAGCAGTAGCCAAGAATTTAAAGTTACTCTTTTTCAGTTTTTGTTTTTGTTTTTCTTTTTTTTGGGGGGGGGGGTGGAACAGCAGAATCAGTGTCATTTGAAAAACTCTATTTCAAAAGATTCTCTTTACTCCACATTCCAGTTGTATCATATTATCATACCTGATTTTTTACCCAAGATTTTATTTTTTGGAGAACCATAAACCTTTCCTGAAACATTTAGCTTTATTTTTGAGATTTTAGCTTTCCAAACGATACTAGGGAAAAAGGTGTTTTTTTAATCTAATTAATTTGTATGTGTATATAGTGAAATCTCAAGGAAGTTTATTAGGTATTAGTTCTTATTACTTATTGTTTTTCATGCAGTTAATTATTGTATTCGCTTGGTTAGGGCTTTGTATATAGAGGAAATTTTAATAAATTTATACTTTATGATAAAGCATTTGTTTATGAATTCTTTCTTTTATTCCTGTCTCAGGAGATATGAAGTTGTGTTCATTTAGTTCATTTTCTCTGTTGATCCCAATGAAAAGACCTGGTGAGTTTGCCACTATAGTCACACATTTTAAATTCCCTGCATTTTCTCTGCTATTATGTTGACTTAATCTGTGATTTAAATGATTAAGCTATGCAACACTTTCTGCTTTTCCTCTCACCAGTGTTTGTCTCCAGCTGCTCCTTGTTGAGGGTTTTGTTCTCTTTTCAACAGGAAGGAATATCCACCCACACTAGCTTGAAGTACTTTATTAATGTCAACCAAAGATGTAAAAAGGAAAGTTTCAGTAACGGTTGCAGATGTTGAATTCTCAATATCAAGTATTTTTCTATCTTTCTTTTCTTTCTTTCTTTCTTTCTTTCTTTCTTTCTTTCTTTCTTTCTTTCTTTCTTTCTTTCTTATTTTTTTGGTGAAGGCAAAGAAAAGTTAAAGTTGATTGGGGATGTTAACTAATATGCATTAGGTAGCTTCTGTGAGCCTCATGCTTTTAGGTACATTGTTTCATTTAAGTCTCACCACAGACTTTCACATGGTTGCCAATATTTTATATGTGGTCTATGTGTGGGAAACTAATAGTCATAAGATTTTATTCCATTGTGAACTACCACAGAAGCAATAATTCCTAATTTGGATGCAAGCCCAGCCTGTCTATCCCACATACTCTTTCCACTACCTTATCAGGATAGACGTATGTTTGTTGTTTTTTGCCACTGAGCAATTAAACTTATGCTTCAGAGCACAACATTGTGCCCTGTCTTGCACAGCGGATTCTGGAAAGTTTAGATACTGCTCTCTTTAATTTTTGGCAGCTAAATTACAGCTCATGACTTAAGATTTGGTGCATCAGATGTACCACCTAAAGCCTTGAATTGGCAGGGAATGTCACAAGAAGCAAGGGCAGTCCATAATTTACTTCTATGGTTGCAACACGGCCATAGAGTGTTGTAAGTCCATGTGGCCACCTGAATAGCAATCACAGTGAGGAACCAGGCTTCTGGTCTTTGCTTCTGCAATTTTTCAGTGTCCAGTTCTTTAAGCCGATGCTGTAGTTATTTCCCTATCAATTTTGAGGGCTACTCAGATCACGCACTACAAATTCCTGGTCCGCTTATGTTAACCAGAGTGGATGTCTATATTTGCTACCAAGAAACTGGATTAATACAGGGGATAATAAATCAGATTTCTGGTGATTAATGCCGGTAGTAGATACAATGGATATAATAAATATATGATATTGTTACCTCGATTCTTAATGGTCATAACATTTTATATAGTGTCACAGTTAATAGGAAAAAAATACAATGTTGTACCTTACCTATTTATATTAAGTGATCAATTTCTTGAATATATTTATGCCTAGAAATTCAACATCTATAGCTTACAGTGTCAATATCAGCATACATGTACTCATGGTTATTCCCAATTTTTTCTATGACCTAACTCTAGTCCTCATTTTGTAGTTTTAAAATAAAGTCCTAATTTATTTTCTCCTTTTAGGGCTCCCGAACTCCATTCATTGTGGAGTAAAACGACATGTCTTTTTTCTTAAATAATAGGCTTTATTCTTATTCTGAAACACTAGCATATAACAACAGTCTTAATTTTTTGTATCCCGATTCTTTATCACATTTTGACACACATTTTAAGAATCTTAAGATGATTAATTGCAACAGAACTCAACAAATCCAACCTCCTCATTTAATAGGCATGCAAACTGATGAAGAGAATATATATTTGGTTATGTGTAGCCACTCATGGGCATGGATTCAAGTCTCTTTGCTTTGTTTATTTGTTAAGTACTTACTATGTGCTAAGAATTGCTCTTAGGAACTGTTCCTATATAAGTACATATAAATGCTTTAATTATTAACTCAATCCTCCTGACAACAAAATTGCACTATCATAACATCCATTGTACAGATAAGAAAACCGAGGCACATAAAGGTCATAGTGCTAGTAAGTGTCAGAGCCAGTGTTCAAACACAAGTAGCCTGGCCTCTCACACACTGCTCTCTCCGCCACTGGACACTACTGCCTCCCAGGTCTTAGGGTGCTTTCCAAAGATCAGTCCAAGGTTGTAGGCCACATATTTATTAGTCTTCTCTTTTTACTCCCCCAAATCTGTCTTATTTCTATTTTATTTTATTTCATCTTCAAATTATAATCTCAAAGCCTTGCATTGATATGCAAGGTACTTACTTTGAATGAATTAGAATTTATGCATCTGCAGAGGTATCAGGCCTTCAAAGTAGCCACTTAAACCACTGATATTGCTTTTGTTTAGGATATATATGAATTGCTATTGGGCAGGAAGTTATTCTTTGAGGCTGGATTTGATTTTTATAAACAAGCAAAAATTTTCAAAAGTAATTATTGTATTGAGGGGAACATCAAAATGCAGAATACTATTATAAACAAATAATACTTACAGTAAAAAGATTTTACATTTTTTGTTTTTAAATGGGATCTAGAAGGCATTCCAAAAATAGTTCTTTAGATATTGTGAGTCATCACAGCATCCTTTACCTTGGTGAATATTGAGCCAGATTTATGACATTGAAAAGCACAAACTTTGTTTAGATGCCATTAACTATGCTATGCCCAGTGACACTATATTATAGATAATCTTCTAATGACCTTCAACCACATTTTTAAAATTTCTTCTATATCCAGATATGGAATATGGGACACAGAAAAACCAAGTCCATATTAGATTAAGCAGGCTAGGACTCTGAAAAGAGCAGATAGTGTTCCAGAAGATACAAACAACAGGAAAAAATAAAGACGTTTTATTTGCTTTTTTTCACTCTTCTATCTTAGAAGAGGCAATAAAGGCTTAAATATAAAATTATACCATTTTTACTAATGATTCCTATGCTCCAAAATTGATCAAATTTTACATTTGGAAGTTCATGCTTTAAAGCTTTGTGAAAATACCTTTACCTCTCCATTGGTAATTTGTAAATATAAATGAAATTTTAAAAATCTGTATTATAAATAGGATCTTTTCTATATGAGGAAATAAAATACAAAAATGTAGCTCACTGAAAAAAAAAAGGTTTTACTTTACAAAATAATCTATTCAAAGGATGCAATTTTTTTTTAAATTCTAAATATTAGTGACTATTTATGAAATGATTAAGCAGTAGAGGAAGAATGTATTTTCCATGGCCTATCAACTGATCATACAGTCCTTTTATTCATCTTTAATATCAAATTAGGTTTAGCAACAGTGGTCAACCCGGAAAAGTTTATAATTTACGTCAAAAGAAGGAAGGGGCTTATTTGAGCATAGGTAAAGCAAACTTATTTTTGTGGCTTAAAAATTATTACCAAAATGAAAATTCTAGGTTCAACAAAAGCCTAACATATTGGATTAATTTCCCTTAAATTGTAACAACAAAAACCTAGCAAAGCTTTAAAGGAAAATCATTTTCTTGTCAAATTCTCATTTCATTTCCTATTTCTGTCCCTCAGAAAGTCTGGCAAATCTCATTCGATGAAGTCATCCCGCACTTGCTTACTTACGGTCATATATTTCACTTGCTTTTTCTGAAGCAAAAATGTAAAGAAGAGATAACTCATTCTACTGCAGCATGAATTCATGTTTCCGAAGTCACGTAATAGTTTGCTAACTTGAATGGAATTTATAGACTAGTATGTTGTGAGTAGCATCATTCCTACTTCAAGAATGCCTTGTATGTAGTACCCTCCAGAATTTACTTAATAAACCATGGTTTAATGTTTAAATAATTTCAACAAAGGAATAATTTTAGAGTGATGAACTTCACGCACAGGACAGCACTTCGCTCCTTTATGACTGTATTCACATACTGACTTTGCATCTACTAGATTTAATTTCCCAGATGTCTTTTGAAATATGTTCAAATTGAGAAGTCTGACAAGATTCTTAGTTTCTGGTTTCACTAGAAACTTAGTTATATACTGAAGGTATTGCTGCAAGTATTTATCATTTACAGACATTATTTTGTATAATTTATGTAATTTCAGCAGTTACTTGAGAATATATTTTTCAAGATCTGCCCCATTACATATTTCTTTCTTAATTATTTAATCATTAGTCAAATGAAGGTTTTTTTTAATTTTACAACTTAAAGTGATGAATTTCACTTTTATATCTTGATAGATGACTAAAGGCAAGAGAAAGATAAAAACACCTGCTCCCTTCACAGAGTGACAGGGTTTAAAATGTCCAGAAAGCTCTTAGAATAAAGTTGATTCACAGTTTTGATATCTTTTCCACAAAATTCTATCTAGTTTTCTTTGGACCCTCATTTCTATTACATAATTATCTTTATCAATATATTATGATCAATATAAGTTTTCCATTTTGACTTGAAATATTCTAAAAGACATTTATTGAGCAGCTTATAGTCCAAGCTATAATGATAGGTCAAGAAATTGTTTGCATTTTGGGATGAGGTTTCAGTTCCCTTGTGCTGTACATTGCTACCTCTCATCTAAGTCCAAACCATTATTCTGTTATTTACTTCTCAACGTTTAAATTCCCAGATAACCTTCCCCTCAGCTAGGTGACAAAGATTCACCTATTCACTCAAACATTTTAGTGAGTGCTTTGCTTTACTCATAGTCCCAGATTTGAATGGAACATCAGAGAATGCACAGTTATTGGTTGACTTAAGCAGGTTAACTAACACAGACAGACATTAAACACATGAAAAATAAATTCCTTTCAAAGGCTTTATATGTATTTAAGAGAGGAAGATGTTAAGCTAAATGAATGGATTTCTGATGATATAATATAAGGCAGGAAGGAGAAATGGGCCTTTATTCCTTCTAATAATCTCAATCCATTTCCACAAACATTTCTCCCAAGCTGAAAAACTGGACCTTTGTCCTAGCATCCAAAATAGCTTCCTAATTAAAACAAAACAAAAAAAAAGTGTCTCAAAATAGAAACTCCTCAGTGCCTACCCTATGAACTTAAAAACTATCTTAGCATAATTCCCAACCACCAAGACTGGAAGATATTTTAATGTATTTAATACCTCATGCAGTATTTTGGAAGGAGGCGTGACATACATTTTTGAAATTATTTTCATAATAAAGTATTTAAATATGTGTGTTGAAATATTGACTGCTATAAATATCAAGCTAAGTTGACATGGCACTTTCTATCTTGGAGCTCAAAACTTCAGAGAGGAAACACTGATGTCAACTGACATAAGGTCAAAGAGACAACTGAACAAATGAAAACTTAATTTTCTTTCTAAATTGATACCGCGCACAAGTGGAAAAAATAATATATGCTACAAATGACAACCGGAAAGATATGCCAAAAGTCTATAAAAAAGAGAGGAAGACTGAATTCTCTTTCAATGTGTTATAGATTGTTGGAGAGGTACAATTTGGGGGATCCAGAAAGGATTCTACATGTGAAATAAGACTTAAGAAATGAGAACATAATAAAAGTATACTAGGTAAATTTTCTGAAGCTTTGGGCATATTCTTGGCTCCCTCACTAGTATGTCAAGACTGGAATCTTCTCCAGCCACTTTCCAAGATCAACCTGCTCCAGGGTGCCACATGGAATTCTGTATGTCCAATTCAGTGCCATGTTGCTCTAAAATATATGAAGAACTTACTGTAGTTCTAGATATACTAAAGGACTATAGAAAGAAGAAAGCTGAACAGACTGATTGTTAACAATATTCCTTTATCAGAGACATTACTAGACATTAGACTAGCTCAGTGCTTTCCAAAGTATATCCTCCAAATATCATTACTATAAGATGCAATTTCAAATTAGTTTGAGAAATGCTGTATATCTATTCCCCTCTTGAATAACCACAAGGTACATTAACATTTGTAAGGGTCTGTGAGGTACTACTTTAGAAAAGTCTTACCCCTGTTGAACCAGACATTTAAGAAATGTAATTGACTATAGAAACCAGAAAATCACTTAATGCTTGTTAATATTTTGTTGAGCTCTGAGAATATACTTTGCAAGGCCTTGGTTTGTTTAGTTTCATTCCTGGGATCCATGGATGGACTTTAAGGAACTATCAACTAGTCAAATTATATACAGATATTTGGGTATGTTTAAATGCTTTAATGTGGGGAGAGATTATTATTAATTATCAGATTTCTGTGACTCCAAATGCAGAAAACTCATTGACTTGAAAAGATTCTTAAGAAATAAAAAAATTAAATGTTAGAAACGTACCACATACCTAATAATAGTACAATACCTGTTAATTATTATTCTTAATGTTATTAAAAGAAAATTTAACCCTTTATTCTGAATTATTTTATAGCACATCTATGTAGATTAAGATGTAGATAAACGTTTTAATCTACTGACATCTGTAGTTGAATTAGACATGTTCCAAGATTTTCTATAAAGTGAGTTTGTGTTTAGAAAATGTTATTTACCATGGAAACAATTATTTTTTACTTTAAAAATAATGAAATGAAATACTTGATTTCCAGCTAATTATATGTTAACACATACAATAGTCTAAAATAATTATAAAAAAAAAAAGAAAAAAATTTGCATATCATTGTAAAATAGTACTATACTCACAAAATGAACCAGAAAGTAAAATTTAAAAATACTGAGAATTAAAATATGCTACCAGTCAAAGGAACAGAATGCAGCCCAGAAATATACTCACATAGATCTAGTCAACTGATCATAGATAAAAGAGCAAAAGAAGTTGAATGGAGAAAGAATAGTAATTTCAACAAATAGTCTTAAAAGTATACATTCATATGCAAAAAACAAATGTAGACATAGATTTTGTGCTTTTCACAAATATTAACTCAAAATGTATCATAGACCTAAGTGTAAAATACAAAACTTAAAATTTCTAGATGATAACATAGATAAAGTAGATGAACTTGAGTTTGGCAATGAACTTTTAGGTAAAAAATCAAAAGCACAAGTATAAAAAAAAGTTGAACAACATTAAAATTCAAAATTTCAGCTTTGAGAAAGACACTGTTAAGAGATAGAAGACAAAATAATCCACAAACTGGGAGAAATATTTGCAAAATGCATAGCTGACCTAAAGGTCTTGTAGATCTAAAATGTACACAAAGAACTAAAACTGAACAATAAGAAAAAAAAATCAACTCATCATGGATAATGGACTTAAATATAAGGCATGCAATCATAAGAATTCTAGAAGAAAATGTTGGAAAAACTCTTACAGATATCAACCTAGGCAAAGAATTTATGAAGAAGACCCCAAAAGCAATCAAAGTAACAACAAAAATAAATAAGTGAGACATTATCAAATTACAAAGGTTCTGCACAGCCAAGGAAACAATCAATAGAGCAAATAGACAATCTAAAGAATGGGAGAAAATATTTGCATGTTACACATCCGATAAAGGGCTAATAACTAGAATCTATACAGAATTCAGGCAAATCAGCAAGAAAAAATCATACAACCCTATGGAAAATTGGGCAAAGGACATGAACAGAAACTTTTCAAAACTAATGGCCAACAAACGTATGAAAAAAGGCTCAACATCTCTAATTATCAGGGAAATGCAAGTCAAAACCACAATGAGATATCACCTAACTCCAGTGAGAATGGCTTTTATCAAAAAGTCCCAAAACAACAAATATTGGTATGGATGCGGAGAGATAGGAACATTCATACACTGCTGGTGGGACTGCAAACTAGTACAGCCTCTATGGAAAGGAGTTCCTCAAAGAACTAAAAGCTGAACTACCATTTGATCCAGCAATTCCACTACTGGGTATCTACCCAAAGGAAAAAAAATACATTCTATAAAAAACACATCTGCACTTGAATGTTCATAGCAGCGCATCCACAATTGCAAAGATGTGGAAACAACCCAAGTGCCCATCAATATATCAGTGGATTAACAAAATGTGGTATATGTATACCATGGAGGACTACTCAGCCATAGGAAAAAAATGAGAAACTACCTATTGTATTATTCTGGATAAAGCTGGAGCCCATTCTTCTAAGAGAAGTATCACAAGAATGGAAAAACAACCACATGTACTCACCATTAAATTGGTACCTATTGATCAACACTAACGTGCACATAGGGAAGTAACATTTATAGGGTTTCGGGCAGGTGGGAGGTGGGAAGAGGGGATGGGTAAATCCACACCTAAGGGATGCAGTGCATGCTCCCTGGGTGATGGGCCCGCTTGTTGGATGGTGCAAAGGCAATTTATGTAACCAAAATATTTGTACCCCTGTAATTTTACTTTGAAATTAAAAAACATAAATTAAAAAAAGAAACAAAACAACCAGACTGAAAAATGGGCCAATCATCTGAACAGACATCTCACTAAAAAAGATATATACATGGTATATATGCATATAAAAAGATGCTCTATATCATATGTCATTAGGGAAGCACAAATTAAAACAAGGAACAGATACCACTGCACACTTTTTAGAATGGCAGTCCAGGCTCCTCAGCAATACTACATGCTTGCAAGAATATTGAGCAACCAGAACTCTCCTTCATTGTTTATGGGAATGCAAAATTGAGCATTCACTTTAGAAGGCACTTTGGCAATTTCTTACCAAATCAAAAATACTCTTACCATATGATTTAGCAATTGTGATCCTGACATTTACTCAAAGGTTTTGAAAACTCCACACAAACATCTGCCAAATGTTTATACCAGCTTTATTCACAATTGCCAAAATTTTGAAGTAATCAAGATGCCCTTCAATTGGTGAATGGATGAAGAAACTATAGTATATTGAGGTGTTAGAATGTTATTTAACAATAAAAAGAAATGCACTATAGAGCCATGAAAAATTACGAAGGAAATTTAAATGCATATTGTTAAGTGAAAGAAGCCCATCTGAAAAGGCTATATACTGTATATACTGTATGATTTCAACTCTATGACATTCTGGAAAAGGCAACTATAAAGAAAGCAAAAAGTTCAGTGGTTGTTAGGGGCTTGAGGGAAAGGAGGGAGGGGTGAATAGATAGAGTACAGGGTATTTTTAGGACAGTGAAACTTATGGATAATAATGTAACAGTGAATATATATCATTCACATTTTTCATAACCAATGTAACGTACAGCACAGAGTGCTAATGGAAACCATTGACTGTAGTTAAAAATACTATATTGATACTGGCTCATCATTTATAACAAATTACCACATTAATGCAAAATGTTAATAATAGGAGAAATCAATATAGGAGAGTCAGGGAGTTTAGGGGAACTATCTGTAGTCTCCTCAATTTTTCCATAAATTTAAATTTCTCTGAAAAATAAAGTCCACAATTAAAAAATTAAAAACATCATGCCAGTGCAAAAAAATTATAATATCTTATCAAATATGAGAAACTATCCTGAAAATAGAAAAAAAAATTGCTTTAAGCAAATTAACCTGATGTTTTCTTTTGTTTTGTCTTTAAATATTCCCAGGGACTTTTACCTGTAGAAAGTTTATCATACTTGGTTGTGTGTAAGCAGCAATGCATAAAACCACAAATTGAGACATTTACTTGTATGTAGCCATGAAATCCACACATTAGTAAATTCTTTCTTTCTCAAAATGAAATAGTTGGCTGCTTTAAATTATGGTTAGTATACCATAGGCTTGATGCAACTTCAAAGGTTTGTAAATGCTACCCATTTCATAGATTGGTTTATTGTTATATAACACCTGTAGCAAATTTAGCAGTAAAAAGGAGAACTGCTGACTAGAGGACCTTTGAAAAGTCAGGAACACTGAACTGGAAATGATGTCATCCTCTCTCATTGCTCTGGCCCAGCATAACTGAGCCTTCCCTCCCTCTGTATTGGCATCATCAAAGTAAGGCAAGACACTTTTGATGCTGGGTGCTCATGAAACTCGTATAAGCAGATGTGGCCTAAGGTGAAATTCAAATACCAAAGTTGATTTGGGTTAAAATCTATCAAAGATTCCCATTATATGTGTCAGTTTATTCTCTGTTTTTTTGATAACGTATTGACAAATTACAGTTGTATATATTTATGAGATACAAAGTGGCATTATGATTTTTAATACAATGTGAAATGATTAAATTAAGCTAATTAACATATCTATCACCTCAAATATTCAACAGTTTTTGTGATGTGACATTAGAAATTTACTCTCAGTGATATGGAAATGTAGAGTACTCAATTATTAGCTATACTCAGCATGCTGTGCTATTGATTTAGAAAAAATGGAACAATCAAACTTGTTCCTCTTATCTAACTGAGGCTTTGTGCCCTTCAACTATTATCTTCCCTTTACTTCCACCCCCAGTCTTTGGTAACCATTATTCTACTTTCTGCTTCTATGAGTTCAATTGTTTTAGATTTCACACATGAGTGAGAACATGCAGTATTTATTTTGTGTATTTGGCTTATTTCACTTGCATAATGTACTCCAGTTTCATCCAAGTTGTCATAAATGACAGAATTTCTTTCTTTTTAAAGACTGAATCATATTCCATTGTGTATATGAACCACATTTTCTTCATACGTTCTTCCCCTGTTGGATACTTAGGTCAATTCCATAACTTGGCTATAGTGAGTAGGGCTGTAATGAATGGTTGGAGTGCAGACATTTCTTCAACATACTGATTTCAAATCTTTTGAGCAAATACCCAGAAGTGAGATTGCTGGATCATATGATAATTTTATTTTTAGTTGTTTGAGGATAATTTATACTTCTTCTCATAATGGTTGTTCTAATTTACATTTCCTACAGCAGTGTGAAAGTGTCCCCTTTTTTGCAAATTCTCACCATTTGCTGTCTTTTATCTTTTTGATAATAGCCATTCTAACAGGTATGAGGTAATAACTCATTGTTATTTTAATTTGCATCTCTCTAATGATTAATGATGTTAGCATTTTTTCATGTATCTGTTAGGCATTCCTTTGTCTTCTTTTGAAAAATATTTATTCTGGTCTTTTGCCCAACTCTATAGAGTTGTTTGAGTTTCTTATGTATTTGGATACGTATTCTTTAACAGATACATGACTTGCAAATATTTTCTCCCAAACTTTGTAGATTGTCTCTTCCCTCTGTTAATTATTTCCTTGGATGTACAAAATTTGAGGTAATCCCATTTGTCTATCTTTCTTTTGTGGCCTTCACTTTGGGGATCAAACCTAAAAAAGCATTGCCTGGACCAATGTCATGTAGTTTTTCTTCTATGTTTTCTTTCAGTAGTTTTACAGTTTCAGGTCTTATGTTTAAATCTTTAATCCATTTTGAGTTCATTTTTATATATGGTGTGAGAGAAAGGTCCAATTTCATTCTTTTGTCTATGGCTATCCAGTTTTCCCAACACCATTTATTGAAGAGACTGTTCTCCCATTGTATATTGTTGGCATCGTTGTCAAAGATCAATTGACCATAAATGCATGGGTTCTTTTCTGGGCTTTCTATACAATATACCAAAATCAATAAATTTGATATGGCACCTTAACAGAATGAAGTACCAAAATCATGATCATCTCACTAGATTCAGAAGAAAGAAAAGCATTTGACAAATTCAACATCCTTTCATGATAAAAACTCTCAACAAATATAGGTGTAGAGGTAGAATTTAGGTTCGGTTTGGGGAAAAAAATTAGGCAAGAAGGAATACACCTCAACATGATAATGGCTGGATATGAAAAACCTATAGCTAACATCATACTCCATGGGGAAAATTTGCAAACTTTTCTTCTGAGATCCTGAACAAGATAATGATATCCACTCTTACCACTGCTATTCAGTCTAGTACTGGAAGTCTAAATCAGAGCAATTAGGCAGGAGAAAGAAATAAAAGAAAACCAAACTGGAAAGGAAGAAGTTAAATTGTCCCTCTTTGCAGACAACATATATTCTATATGTAAGGTAGTAAACTATAAAGATCCCACAAAAAAATTTTAGAACTGATAAACAAATTCAGTAAAGTTGTAGGATACAAAATCAACATGCAAAAATCAGGAGCATTTCCCTACACCGAGTTGGGGAAACTTTTCATGTTGGAAGGCAGCATTAATTTAGCTGTAATCAAATAAGACTACACTCAAGAAACTTAAATTACATACAGTTACAAATGTACATAATTTTGTAAAAATCTAACTACTATCTACTTAATAATTTCAAAAAATGAAAACTATTTTTTAATTTTAAAGTTAACTAACCTTTTAATGACTTTGTTGTGTTTGCTTTTTGTTGGAGGGCATTTGAATATTTAGTTGCAGCATGGAAGTCTGCAGTTTCAGTTGATCCTCTAGATGGATTTTAGTATTTGTGACCTTGAGGATGTCTTGATTTGGGTTAGGTAGAAGAATGTAGATTCACAGCAATAAGTGGTTGAAAAGCAAGCAAGCATTTTTCAGGTATGTTGGCAAAGGTGTGGGTATTCTACTGCATTTTCCATATTTCAATTGGATCTTTCTTTGCATCAAACAATGACTTTAAAATGTTATCTACTGAGAGCTCAATCAATTCCATCTGTAGTTCTTTAGGTGCCTTGGTGATATCAACTAATAAAGCTGAAATGCTAATTTTAGTGTGATGTCATGATTCTCAAAGTCAGTGAACTTTTCATTGTATTCTCCAATTAATAGATCTATAACTGCTGTGTATTCCCCACCCCTGTTCTATACTGACAATGAACTTCATGAAAAAGAAATCAAGAGAACAATTCCATTTACTATAGCTACACAAAATAAAATACTTATGAATAAATTTAACCAAGAAGGTGAAAGACCTCTACACTGAAAACCATTCAACATTGATGAAAGAAATTGAATAAGATACAAGATATAGAAAGATATCTAGTGTTCACAGATTGGAAGAATAAATATTGTTGAAATGGCCACACTACCCAAAGTGATCTATAGATTCAATGTAAATCCTACTAAAATTCCAATGTCATTTTTCATAGAAATAGAAAAGGTAACCCTAAAATTCATATGAAACCACCAACAAAACAAAACAAACAAACAAACAAAAAACAAATAGTCAAGGCAATCATGAACAAAAACAACAAACATGGAAGCATTACACTACATGATTACAAACTATACTTCAAAGTGATAGTAATTAAAACAGTATGATACTTGCATGAAAATAGACCAATGGAACAGTTTAGTCTCTTTTACTAAACCCTTTAAGGTACCTCAGCACCAGAAAAACAGCTATGTTGAGAAATTGAGAAATATGTGATTCTCAGTGCAAGGAGAATGAGTAAAAAAGCCAAAATAATAAATATAACGTCAAATGTGTGAAAGATCTTACTAAGTCAGACATCATTATTTTATACAGTATGAAATTGCATTGGCATTGTGGATATAATTAGTTAGCAAGTAGGTACAGGTGAGCACACATGCACAAACTTTTGCATACAAGATAACACTACAGAGACCCAAAGTAACATATAGAACAAGAGTTATCTGAGGACATTTTCCATCTGTAGTTAGTTTCTTCTTAATAAAGCTTCTAGGTTGAGAAATCACGGCTTCTTAGCTTGTATTTATTATAACCTCTTTATGCCAGTCAACTTAATATTCTGAACTTACAGTGCATTTCCTTTCTCTGCAACCCAGATAGCAACCTCCAATGCTGAATTTTGCTGAAAATTCTCTAAAAGTAGGTGTGATGTGAACATCTCTTTTGTGTCAGATGACAGCAATATTCTTTAAAAATTCAAATCAGTAGTGAACAGCCAACTCCCTTGTCTTTTTTTACTTCTTGTAAAATCATACTCTTATTTTGACCCTTTTCCAGTTTCTCTAACTCTGTCTTTCTTTAATTAAATTTTTGAAGAGTGTGAGTACATAAAAATGATTGCAAATATTATCACTTGTTTCAAGTCTTATCTTGCTTAAACTAATTCTGAGTTTATTTTGCTTTATCATGAATATCTCAATTTGAAAAGTTTTGATATTTTCAATTGACACACCTGGAGAAGCCTGTGAAAACTAATGTTT
Source organism: Eulemur rufifrons (assembly GCF_041146395.1). Classification (NCBI taxonomy): domain Eukaryota; kingdom Metazoa; phylum Chordata; class Mammalia; order Primates; family Lemuridae; genus Eulemur; species Eulemur rufifrons. Next base: position 30,087,530 of record NC_090997.1, on the reverse strand, counting down.
AAGCTCATGAATGATTAAATAAGATTCAGATTGTTTCAAAATATCTTCACCATAATAACATCAGGCTCTTATACAAGTTGAAAATTCACCCTGGGTCTATTTCTTGTTCAACATGACCCTGGGGACTTTGGGGTCACAGATATTAGCAGAAATTCATGGTACTCGGAATAGAACAGAAGGTAGAAAGAGTGACATCAGCTCAGGTCAAAAACTCAAGTGGTGTTATACACTGTTGCCTCCAGAAGAGTTTATTCTTCCATCTCATTCAACCCCACTGTTACACTTTACCTGATTTTAGAGAATCAATATGCCTCCACATTTGGGAAAATGTATGGATTATTATATGTATTATTTTAAATATTTAAGTTTAAATAAGTTTTAAATCATGTACTCCATAAAAATCTGTTGTCAAATACATCTCTTGTTTTCCTAATCTCTTAACCATCTTCTGGTACATAATTAACTATAATTACAGGCATTAAAAATCATAATCAAAATTATTGTTAAAATATCTAATTTCTGAATAGTTGACATGCTATTGATTGATTGCGTTGAGATGCTTACAAATTGCCCAAAGTTATATAGCAAGATGGAGGTCCATATTCCTTAACATTTTAAAATTTATATTTCCTTTTAATAACTGTAAATATCAAATTCACGTCCCTACTTTCAGTCCAGAAATGCTGAAATATACTTCTTTAAAACCTCTTCTATTTGAATCTCCGTATTCTATCTACAATATTACTTGAATCAGCCAAGACAATTCTGGAAAGTGTATTTCACCTATTGTATAAATAATTGTTCTTCACATCCAATTAAATAAATTATAACTTGGAATGAATTATGTTTTTCCCTACATGAGAGGGCTTACTTCCCTGAATAAGAATTTTTGGAGTAGGTGTCTTTGGAATTATCATAAACTCATTGGGCATTTTCTTCAAGAAAAAGAAGACGAGATTACTCTGTCACTACTTGTAGTATGTCAGGAAACTCAACATCCAGTGTTCTGTCTTTGCCACAGCAGATTCCAGATGCTACTGTGATATATGAAGCAACGTGAAAGATTAAGCACAAAGTGTAGCAAGTTGTAAGCAGATATTAAACTCACAACCAATGGATACAGAGAGCATTGTATGGGGGAAGGGCCCACTTGTAGCCCGGGCTTGGGCGAGGCAAAAGCATTATATGTAACCAAAATGTTTGCACCCCCATAATATTCTGAAATAAAAAAATAAATTAAAAAATCCTTATATTAAATTAGATATTCTTTAGAATATAGTTGGGATAAAATTTAAATAACTATCTAGGCCTAATCAGATTATCTTTTTCCTAAATTGGTTGATTTTTCCTTATTTTTTATTTTTTCTACCTACAAAACTCTAATCTATAAGATTATTCTATTTCCTTCTCATAGAAAGTTTTGTTTTTTTAAGACTATTTTTTAGAGTAGTTTTAGGTTCACAACAAAATTAAGAGGGAGGCACAGAGATTTCCCATATTCACTCTACTCCCACAGATACACAGCCTCCTCTGTTAGCAACATCCTCCACCAGGGTGGTGTATATATTACAATTGATGAAATGATATTGATATGTTGTATTGTCCAAAGTCTATGGTTTACATACAGTTGACTCTTGGTGGTGTACAATCTATGAGTTTGTGCAAATGTATGATGATGTGTATCCATCATTATGGTAGCACACATATTATTTTTACTGCACTAAAAATCCTCTCTGCTCTATTTATCCTTCCTGCCTCTAGCCCCTGGGAACACTGATCTTTTTACTGATTTCATAGTTTTGCTTTTTCCAGAATGTCACAGAGTTGTAATCATATAGTATGCCACATTTCGAGATTGAATTATTTCATTTAACAATATTTATTTAAGTTTCCTTCATAAACTTTCAAAGCTTTATAGCTTATTTCTTTTTCTTTTTTTCTTTTTTTTTTTTGAGACAGAGTCTCACTCTGTTGCCCAGGCTAGAGTGAGTGCCGTGGCGTCAGCCCAGCTCACAGCAACCTCAAACTCCTGGGCTCAAGCGATCCTCCTGTCTCAGCCTCCTGAGTAGCTGGGACTACAGGCATGCACCACCATGCCCGGCTAATTTTTTCTATATATATATATTTTTTAGCTGTCCATATAATTTCTTTCTATTTTTAGTAGAGATGGGGTCTCGCTCTTGCTCAGGCTGGTCTCGAACTCCTGAGCTCAAATGATCCGCCCACCTCGGCCTCCCAGAGAGCTAGGATTACAGGCGTGAGCCACCGCGCCCGGCCGCTTATTTCTTTTTATCACGGAATAGCATTCCATCATCTGGATGTACCACACTTTATTTGTCTATTAGGCTATTCAAAGACATCTTGGTTGCTTTCACATTTTGACAGTTATGAGTAACATTGCTATAAATGTTCGTGTGCAGATGTTTATGTGGACAAAGTTTCAACTCCTTTGAATACACACCAATGGACTCAATTGTTAGGTTTAGTTTTGTAGGAAACTACCAAACTAACTCCCAAAGTTGCTTTCTCATTTTGCATTCCCACCAGCAAAGAATGGAGTCCTGTTTCTCCACATCCTCCCTACCATTTGGTGTTTTCTGTGTTCTGAATTTTGGCCATTTGAATAGCTGTGTTATTTTCATATGCATTTCTCTGATGATATATGGTTTGGACCATCTTTCGTAAGCTTATTTGCCATCTTTATATATTCTTTGTTGAGGTTTCTTTTAAGGTATTTTGCCATTTTTTTCAATTTGGCTGTTTTTTTTTTTTATTTGGTTTTGTTTTGTTTTTGTTTTTTTAATGTTAAGTTTTAGAAATCTTTTGTGTACTTTGGAAAACAGTCCTTTACATGATATGTCTTTTGCAAATATTTTCTCTCAGTCTATGGCTTTACTTTTTATCCTCTTGACAATGTCTTTCACAGAGCAGAAATTTTTAAGGTTAATATAGTTCTGTTTATCACTTTTTTCTTTCATAGATGATGGCTTTGGTGTCCTATCTAAAAAGTCATCACCATATCCAGGTCATCTGGATTCACTCTTATGTTATCTTATAAACGTTCTATAGCTTTGTGCTTTACAATTAGGCTGTGATCCATTTTGAGTTAATTTTTGTGAAGGGCATAATGTCTGTGTCTAGACTCATTTTATTGCATATGGATGCTCAGTTTCAATATCATTTGTTGGAAAGATTATCCTTTCTCCATGGCATTACCTTTGCTCCCTTGACAAAAATCAGTTAGCTGTATTTATGTGGGTCTATACCTGGGATTTCTGTTCTGTTCCATTGATCCATTTGTTTATTCTTTCACCAATACAATACTGACTAGATCATTGTAATTTTACATGAAGTTGTGAAATTAGGCAGTATCAGTCCCCTGACTTTGTTATTCTTCTTCAATATTGAATTGGCTATTCTGGGTCTGTTGCCCATCCATATAAACATTAGAATCAGTTTTTTAAAGTTTGCTGATATTTGCAAAATAGCTTTCTGGATTGAGGATAGTTGTCGTTATTGTTCTTAATGATGCTAAATTAATCCAGTCAAAAACACAACGAGTTTGACTAACTTGGGTTAATTATGTAATTAATTAAAATTGAGTCCCTACTTTTAACCAGTTATGAAATTATCACTGGATCTACTGAAGAAAAAACTGTTGAGAGCTTATGATATACCAAGCATTATATACAATCTTCCTATTTTTGTTATATTCAGTGTAAATATTTCAGAATGTATGCATTTACAATTTATCAATTGATTTAGCTGCAAAATAGGGTGAGTTAAAAAGGTAGAAGACTGTTTTTTAAGAGTAATAAAAAAAGCTGCATATTGTATTTAAAAGAAAATTAACTTAGTATTTAGTTCTGTCCTATGTGGGGAAAAATGATAGTTGCATAAGTATGATGAACATATTCATTATGCACTGGGCTGGTGTTCAAGGTGAACATCTACATGCAACATGAAAACATGTAATCTGTTTCACTGCAATGATTTTATATTAAATTAGATGTATGCCAGAGGCATTTATTGGTAATATCATGCAGCTGAGTTAGGGGAGAAGAAAGAACAATTTGCAGGCTAGCTAAGAGTCATAATGTAAGCATTTAGATGTGCATTTGCTACTCTGTAATTACTTAGAAGACTGGGGGTTGGTGAAGGACACAAAGCCAATGTGATGAGAAACTTGTGGCAACACAGAAACACTTTTGTTCAAATTATGCCAAAATTATTTTTGTCATAACTTAACTTACCCCACCCCACGCCCTGCCATTGTTTCCAAGGTCCTGGAAATATCTGGTCTACACCAGATATTGTTATTAAAACAATTTATAATAATCCAATCTTCTAAATTTGTGATTCTTCTAATTTATGCATTTTAGTTTAGACAAAATTTGAAATAATCTACTCTCCTGGAAGCAGCAGATATTTTTGGAGTATCTAAAATAATTCACATATTTTAACAATTCTATATTCTGTTTTTATAAATTCTTAAAAGTCAGAAGAGTGACTATATGTGGTGTGAGTAGGTTTGTGACTGGAAGGGAAACCAAGGGGAGATTCTGGGGTGAAGGCAATGTTTTACATTCTGTTTTTTAACCGTGTTGGTTACATTAGTGTTCAGTTTGTGACAATTCATTCAACAATACTCTCATTTATTTATGCACTTTCAAATATATATATATATACATACTTTAATAAGATGTTCAAAAAATTTAAAACTTTTATAGGGAAGAAAGTGTTTTAATCTTCTTGTGTCTCTAATACTAATAGAATTATTTAATATTGCACATAATTAAAATTTTGTACCTTATTTGAAAAAGATTACTTTTCTCTATGATTGAAATTATCAATTAACATGTGTTCATCAAGATATTAATTTTTAAAAAAACTCTAAAGCACTTAAAAAACAATATGAAATAACCATGTTTTTAAAAATCATTTAGCTATTTTAAAATTACAGTTAGTTTATTAAATATATCTCATGAAGATCACATGATTGTGAGTATTCACACATTATATCACAAATACTGCATTTTGAAGAGTCCATTATAAGTTTTTGGTTTTTATTTCTTTAATGTTCCATTAACTTTAATAGAATTTTATTGAGATTCTTGACTAACTTTAGACAAATCAATTCATGAAAACAATGTTATATCCAGGATCAGTATACTTTCTGTAAAGGCCCACATAGTAAATATTTTAGCTTTTGCAAATCAGATAGATTCTGTCTTAAATACTTACATAGGCCACTGCAGAGCAGCCATTGGTATTATGTAAATTAATGGGTGTGGCTATGTTCCAATAAAATTTGATTTACAAAAATTAACGGTGGGCTAGATTTGATCATTGAGCCTTGGTTTGCCTTTTCTGAATATGCTGTCACGAAAAAGAGTTGAATATCCTAGAACTTCTGGATAAAAAAAATTTCAGTGATTCTTAATAGGAATGATATGTTGTTTGGCCAAATTGTGAAATGATCTTGCTTTGTCTAGAATGACTATTTAGAATGATAACCGAGAGTCAAGATTGTCCTTCTTAAATAAAATAATCCCCATATCCTTGGCTTCAGAAAACAAATTATATAGCCTGAAAGAAAGTCATAATTAGATACACGTATCCCAAAAAGAATTTAAATAAACAGTAACCTATGAGCTTTAGATGTTCTTTCTGTTGCTTAATCATATGGTTTTTACCTTAGAATAATAAAAATGATAGAACAAAGTATCTGCACTTAGTAAGATGAAAGATGAGTTCAGTAAGGTTAAGTGGCTCTCCCATGGTCATAGCTACAGTTATTATTTAGTTGAACAATCAACTTACTTGTTTCTAATTAAAGAATAATCCTATTCTCACTCATTGACCCTAACACTCCTGGAGAGATATTCATACTTGTTTTTTAGTTCTCTGTTTCTGTATATTGCTACTGTAAAGCCAATGCTGTTAACCTTTGTAGTATTTCTTACTCTAGAAACTAGATGGAATATGATATCAAATCTCAAATCCATACAAATAAACTTAGAGATGTAAAAGAAATACCTAGCTAGCAAAAAGAAGTGATTTACAAATCTAAATAAACGTGCATTATTTGGTGAACTTTTGAAAAATGCAGGCTTTAGGGCCTGTAGCTCAAGATTAGAGTACAGTAGGCTGGAGTAAAGCCTGTCATCTGCATTTTATAAAGTTCCTTGGGCAGTTCTGATGATCAGCAGGGTTAGGAACTCATAGTCACTATGGTGACTAATTGTTAACTCAGCCTGACCCTCTCTACAACCATCATTGCTCAAACCACATAAGCATTGCAGAATATTGGCCTGGGCTTTCTTACTGCCTTTACTTGCTTTTAAAAGGCATTCATTTTTGTTGTGAAATACTGTATATTTCACAGACACTCTGTGAAGGCTCCTTTATAGGGCTCTTAATCCCACTCACCAGGGAGCAGCTGTCATGAGCTAATCCCCTCTTAAAGCCTCTACCTCTTACTACCATCACATTAGCAATGCCTGAATTTCAAAGGGGACATATTCAAACCATAGAAATGTACATGAATTTTTTTATTATATATATAACAATTATTGCCAATTATATACCTTACAAATATCTTCTCCAAAGATGTTGTCTACCTTATTGCCTATTTAATGGTGATTTTAATACACAGAATCATATAATGTTAATATGGTAGAATATATATACACACATATATATACATATATATATGTATATGTATGTTTGTATATATAACAAACACAATTTTGAAAATATTCAAGAATAAACCAAAAATGAGAAAATAAAAGAGAACTGAAAATTGTAAAGTATACCCTTAATCTGAATTCACTAAAATAGCTAAGAAAAATAGGTATAATCAATTAACTTTCCAAATCCCAAGATTTATCAAAAACTGAATTTATATTTTTAGCCATAAGATTAGAGTAAATAATTCAGTTAATACTTAAATAATGACCTACCAACACTTATTAATATATATTTCCATTACTTTTTAAAGAAATTAAGAATTTCATTTTCAGTTTTCAATGTTCCTTTCCTGTTTCTCCAGCCATGAAGAGTGTTCATTGCTTCACTGCTATTTATTTAATATGTGAGTTATTACTCATATATTTTCCTAATTGCTATATAATAACATATATAGTTATTTAAAAATAGTTTTCTTTTTCACATAGTTCTGATGCTCATGTCCAAGTAAGTAGTCATATGCTTTAAGAATGTTCAGGTACTGTTTGTCCTAGTACTTTGTCTACACCTAGCATCTGAGGCAAAGAAGACCTCTCTATATCTCATTTTTTCTTATGCTTTTTTCTTCTCTTTCCTTTTTTTTTTATCAGCCTTTCTTTCTTAAAATTGAAATTCTTCTCCTTTTCTCTTACACTTTACTTTCTTTCTTAGAAATATTGACAGTCCCTAAGTATAGAGCTTACTTCCTCCAATGGCAGTTAGGAAAGATATTATCTTGAAAAAATATGATATAAACATGCAATTAGTAATATTTAAATATGTAAGTTCAAATTGAAATTAGTCTCAGAAGTCTCTTTCTTTTTGAGATTTCAAACATTCTAAGTTTGAAATTTTTGGGTCTACCAAATCAAAAGTAATAGATAAATGTATCATAGATTTTCTTCCTGGTTAATACAGATATCAAAAGTAAACATTTGATACTTATAGAGTTAATCCACTTAGGTGTGTTCAAGGAAACATGTTATGAAATATTTCTAGATGTCAGTTATTGACATAATATTTTAAAATTTATGTCAGATGATATCAATATTGTGTCTGAGAAGGTGATATTTCTTTATGTGAGTTACCAGCATTGATGACCTTGTTTTCTGTAAACAACAGAAAAATGAATCTCTTTCACATTGAGCTCCTATAAAGTTTGCTCATAGTTTGAATGTGTTTGACAACCCAAGTATATTCAGGTTCACACTTAAAATATCTTGACTTTAATTAAAAAGATAATTAGCTTCTGATGAATGAAAAAATTAATGATGCTTATAAAATATTTTTAAGCTATCAACTATGTTAACATATTTTACTGGAAAAAGGGGCTATACAAAATATCATGAAGTCAAAGGAAGTCTACACTGAATCATCTTTGGATTATAAAAAATTAAAATTTCAATGATCACAGCAGTAATCAATATCATTGATTCACATTTGATGGTTTAAAAATTCTGTGGTTTTGGAATTGTATTCGATTTTGTCTGGAAATGAAGAAAGCCCCTATAATGTAGTGTCACTTATGGTCCCCTTTCAGCAATAATATTCCAGCTTTGATCTGGATTACAGGTTGATCTTTAAATTGACTCTTTTTATTAAAGAAACTATTTTTATAAGTATTGAATTATATGATAATATAATTGTTAATACTAATTCATCAAAATGTAATTATTAATTACTACTTATAAAATAAATGAATGAAAGAAATATTCAAAACTTCTACTTCAGTGCCAGCTACATCTCTTAAAAAGAAACTCGCAATTTTTTTCTCTCTAGTAGTCATTTTCTTGCTAGATCAATCCATTTTTATTTCATTTTTTAAAATTGTTATAACAATACTCATTAAACTCCATTTCATCTACTGAATTTATTATGCAATATGATTTCATACTGTATAATAATACCACAAAGATTGTTTTACCAAGTTTTATCAACAGTCACAAATTTTAATAATCCCGCTGGTCAGTTTTTATAAAGATACTTTAAAAATCAGTTAATGGAATTCAACAATTATTTACTTTGATAGATGAGTGAAAATAAAGCACTTAATCTACTAGCATGTGCAGACATAGAATGTCAGTTTTATTATGTCAGTTTCATTATTACTGCCAAATAAAAATACAATAACTTATTTTATAGGAATTTGGCAATTTTGTATACATTTAATCATGCTTGTATAATTATTCCTCCCTGAAATAGAGGGAGAGGAAGATGAGACCTTTAAGCAGAATTTTTTTCCAAGTTAAGAAATAATGATCAACGTAACTACCTATTTAATAGTGACCAATGATTAAGTCTTTTCTAAAGTAAGGGCATGCACGTGCTCTTAGAGGATAAGAACACACACACTTTTTATCTCTTTCATTAATTTTTACATAATTCTTATTTATGCTTTTATGACTTTTCTTATAGTATGTCAATTAACTGACACTCAGGTTTTAAAATATGTCATTTCTAAATAAGCTTTAATAAATTTCAAACAAATTTACACATAAACCATAGTAAGAATCACGAACCAACTGAAACAGAATTTTCTGTCTTTACTCCTCTCATACTTTGAAACAAGGGGATTTATTTCCCTCTTTGATTCCATTTTCTAATTGTTACCAGTTCCTGCTGCAGCAGCAGAAACAGCAGCGGTATTAGTCTTGAACTTATGAAGGATTTGCAAAGTAAATGATGTTTTGGATTGTGCAAATTAAATTATGTTTTCTAAAAAATCATTGAAAGATAAAACTGTTAGGGTATAAGAACCGTGAGACCAGAGAAAGAGAGACACAGACCATAGTGATTCTAGAATTTAATTTTCTTCTTTCCCAGAAGCCCAAACTTATTCACAATATTGATGGTCGGGGCAGGGGAAGGCTACAGAGCCATAGCAAACCACAAAGGAGGAAATTATGGGGCTGATTTGTTGCCCTAGGAAGAGTCTCCAAGTTAATTTGAATCCATACAGAAAAAGGGAAGTCAGATGTCAAATTCAGCTTCATTTTAAACTAGCATCATTCTAGTTAAAAAATTCAAGCAACATTTTCAGCTCACTGAAATGCAAGCAATCTTAGCTATTTCTAATGATTACAGACATGGAACTCAACAAAAGGTTATTATCACAACCTTTTGTATCTACTGGCAACAGACCATATGTCACTATCTAAACAGATTCAAATACTCTATGTGATCTGAGATTTTAATGGTACTTTGACAGGTGCCTATTTCATGAAATCTTACAAATAGATGTATAGATAGGTGTGCATAGGAAGAGTATTAGGTGCACCATCGTGAAATGTTTGTGAAAATAAAAAATAAATATATAATAATGGTACCTTTATTTTTAGTAAATCAAATACTTTATGTTGTAAAATATAGAGTAAAACCTAAATTGTCTTTTAAAAAGTTTAGTAGAACAGAAATCATTTTGAAGAATAAACTAACAATCATACAAGGATCAAAGCAATGTCTTTGAAAAGAAAAATCAAGTATATTCAAGTATATTCAATATCAGCCATTAGAGGACTGTATAGTAAAGGATGATTTTGAAGAGCAAAACTATATGAATGGACCATCCACACATAATAATTTAAGGAGAGATTTCTTTCATAAAGGTAAATACTTTCTTTGTATTTATGTGAAAATAGGAATGGCACAGTTATGTATTTAATTCTAACACTCCTTCTTACCCCATCACAAATGTGATTTTCTTGAGATAAGGCTATATATCAGAATTGCATTTTTTTAAAATTTCAGAATATTACCAGGGTACAAGCGATTTGGTTCTATAAATTGTTTTTGTACCATGCCCATCCCCCAGATAGTGTGACTTGTACCCGTTTGGTATGATTTTACCATTCTTCTCCTTCTTGCTTCCACCTGCTTGATTTCCAGTGAATGTTATTTGCATATGTGCACATAGGTATTGATCTATTAGTTCCAATTTAATGGTGAGTACAACATATGGTGTTTGATTTTCCATTCTTGTGATACTTCACTTAGAAGAATGGTCTCCAGCTCCATCCAGGATAATACAAGAGGTATTATAAGTTCACTATTTTTTATGGCTGAGTAGTACTCCATGGTATACATATAAAACATTTTATTAATCCACTCATGTCTTGATGGGCACTTGGGTTGTTTCCACATCTATGCAGTTGTGAATTGTGCTGCTATAAACATTTGAGTACAGGTGTTTTTTTTATAGAATGTCTTTTTTTTTTTTCCTTTAGGTAAATACCCAGTAGTGGGATTGCTGGATTGAATTGTAGGTTTACATTTATTTCTTTGAGGAATCTCCATACTGCTTTCCATAGAGGTAGTCCTAGTTTGCAGTCCCATTAACAATGTATGAGTGTTCCTATCTCTCCACATCCATGCCAACATTTGTTGTTTTGGGACTTTTTGATAAAAACCTTCTCCCTGGAGTTAATTGATATCTCATTGTGGTTTGATTTGCATTTTCCTGATGATTAGAGATGTTGAACATTTTTTTCATATGTTTGTTGGCCATTAGTCTATCTTCTTTTGGAAGGTTTCTGTTCATGATTTTTCTCAAACCTAGAAAAAAATAATTTTATGCTTTGTATGGAACCAGAGACAACCCCGTATAGCCAAAGCCACCTTAAGCAAAAAGAACAATTTGGGAGGCATCAATTTACCAGACTTCAAGCTATACTACTGGTTGTAGTAACCAAAACAGCATGGTACTGGCACAAGAACAGAGACATAGACCAATGTATTAGAACAGAGAACCCAGACATAAAATCATCCACATATTGCCATCTGATCTTTGACAAAGAAGATAAAAACATATACCAAGGAAAATAATCCCTATTTAATAGCCACATGTAAAAGACTGAAACAGTATCCCATCTCTCACCACTCACAAAAATCAACTCTCAATGAATAACAGACTTAGGCATAAAACCATAAGAATTCTAGAAAATGTTGGAAAAACCCTTATAGGTGTCTGCCTAGGCAAAGAATTTATGAAGAAGACCACAAAAGCAATCACAGCAACAACGAAAATACATAAATGAGAACTGATCAAATTAAAAAGCTTCTGTACAGCCAAAGAAACAATCATTAGAGTGAATAGACAACCTACAGAATGGCAGAAAATATTTGCATGATATACATCTGATAGAGGGCTAATAAGTAGAATCTACAAGGAACTCAAGCAAACTAGAAAGAAAAAAATCTAACAACCCCATTAAAAATGGGCAAAATTGCATTCTTTTTATTTTTAAATATTTTCTTGTCTATATCCAAAAACATAGAAAACATGAAGAATGGCCTAAATATATTTTCTTCAAGTGCAAAATGGAAATTATAGTATAAGATGAAAGGCCATATTTAGCTCATTGGGTTACTTTAAATCAAAAATGGAAAAATATGATATCCTTAGGAGAGTACTCAGTGTAGAACAAACATTTAATAAATGTTAGTATTATTTTTCACATTAATGTTTCTTCATTATCATACTGTTTTCTGCTTGTTTTAACATGCAATTTCTTTGTGTATGTATGGTTGTGTATTTCTTATTTTATATTAATAGGAAAAATTTCTAGGGCCAATTTTCAGCAGCCACTTGGAATATTGAAAAGGTAACCAGACTTAGAGTTATGTTTAGTAGAGCAACTACTATATATCAAGCATAGCAGCAGGTTCCTAGAGAGACAGTCTGAAAAAAAAAAAAAAAAAAAATGACAAAAGTACAATTCCTGTGCCAGATGGCAGAATAATCCAGCACCAGGTAACCCAGGTCAAGGTCACCTGACCTGGTTGGAGAGGAGACAGGAGAGACCTAGGAAACTCACATAGTAACTCCCAGTTCTCTCATGTTCTGTGCAAGCCATTTTAACTCTTTGAATGAGTTTCCTCATTATGAATTGAAAATACAAAACATATAAGCTATTTCTTCCTAGTGATTTTCTTAGAGATAGGGATCAATTGAAACACTACGTTAAGGGTATTTTTATAGCTTACAGTCCTGTGAGAATATGAGTTATAATATTTGTATGATTAGTATTTAGTTTTGTAAACTAGTTATTCATTTAGTGAATTTTTATTGAATTACTGCTGAAGTATTTAAGGTTTACAGAGCTCTTTATGTTGGTTGCTAATTTTGGTATTAACTCATTGGATCTCCATAATCACAGTGTGAGCAGACACATAGGTATTATTTGGCAAACACAAAATTTAAACTCACTAATCTTTCCCCAGTGACCGCAAATTCAACTTGTAAATGTAAACTCTTGCAATATTATCTAGTTATTGTCTATTACTTGTTTTACAATGTGTCTATTGCCAAGGGAATGAATAGTAGGGTTCTTGCCTTCAAGGAACATACATAAAGTCTTAGGGGCAGCCAGAGAAGTAAATAGTTATTATGATAAGGAAAGATTTGTATCACAAAGTATGAAAGAAGAATGTCTAGTCTAAATAAGGGATTTGAAAAGGCCTGTTTAAGGATGTGATATAGAGACTGAAACATAAAAGATGTTTTGACAGAATCAGGCAAAGAAATTAGGAAGGACATTTCAGGCAGAAAGCCTAAGGGTGTCACAGCTGAACATTCATCCCTGTTTGTCTGGGGAAGTCTCACTTTATGCCTGATGTCCTGGTGCAATTATTACGATAAGACCCACTTTAACTCTCAGAAATGTCCTGGTTTGGAACGATAAATTATATAGCTACCCTACCTAAGGGCAGGGACACAGAGTTGTGAACAAACAGAGCTTGTTTGGGGAAATATGAGCAATTTGTCACGGCTAGAATTCAGAATGTGAGATGGGAATTGTGAAAGATTGAGAACCTGGTAATAAAACATGAAAGCCCTTGCTCCTCAGGTGAGGGGAATTTAAATTTCATTTTAAAGGTGGTGGGATGTCACTAAAAGGTTTTAAGCAAAGGATACAGTGTGGTTCAATTATACTTTGAAAGATCACACTGGCATTATTAAGGAGAATGTATCTGTATGATGCAATATTAGAAAGAGGAAGATAAAAATTTTCATTTAATATGTATTTTATCAGGACACGACTATGCGCTAGCACCATTCTAGGTTCTCAGGGTACATCAGTTAAGAAATTATGCAAGACCCCTACCTGTCCTCATGATGTTTTCATTTTCCTAGGAAGAGGCACAGTAACAATTGTGAACTAAAATAAAATCTTAAGCTCCCACCCCCAAATCTGCTAATTATTGATTGTGTGATCTAACCAAGTTAGCTTTTTCCTTTTTATCTTCAAAATGTCAACAACAACAAATACCTCAAAATTTTATTTTAAAGATTTAATAAGAAAATGGAAGTGATTTCTCTATCTGCCTTGCACTCAGTAGGTGCTCTGTAAATATTTTGTAACTAGTTGCTCTATTTGTGTATGCTTTATTTTTCCAACTTGCATACACTCTTCTAAAGGTGGGGTCAGTATTTTTTACCTTTGTCTTTGTTTTCTTCTCATCAACTAACAGAAGAATTACATATTAGGCTCTGAAGATATATTTTTTCAATGGACTTAACTCTTCCTTTTTATTTCTTCTTCTTGTTCTCTTACTGGAAGTGTGTTCACAAAGGGCCTGGAGAACGTGAAGGTTTACAAGAGAGCTACGCTTACCGGCTAGGTACTCATTACAAAAAGCACGACGAAAGAACCAGGGATTATGCCACTTTGACAAAATATTTAAAACTCCCAAGCATCTATTTACCAATGTTTGCCAAGAATTTGAAGAACACTTTTTTTGATATAATCAATGAGTGTTGTTATTTTCCATGGAACAAATGGACTTTGTAATATTGGGGACTTTGTAATTTTTCTTGAATCTGATATTGTAAAGCACTAGAGAGTTTTATGAAATTGCATTTTATAAAATCTTTAAAAAGTTGCAAATTCTTACTTGTTTCTGACTATTTGGTGTCAGGGCTCTTGTGCAGCAAGACTAAGATTCTGGATAGATTAATGCTAGCTTTACTATATGGTGGTAATGTGAGCAGAGATACAACTAAAAGATGCTGATAACATCATACGGAATTTCTATTTCTGTAACTAATTTTGCATAGTGCATTCTTCAGTATTGTTCTGTTACTTTGAATGTAGTAAAGCTGGATTTGAGCTTGGAATGAATTACATGAGCACCCAATATTCATGTAATCTTTGATTCTGTGGCCTGGTATCACAAAATTAAAACAATACTCCAGTAGGAATACTTTGTATAGAAAATAAAGATCTTAATTGGTCTATTAAAAACACTTGAAAATTGGTATAATTCTGCCTTGGAAAATAGCATCAATGTAGCATTAATATTAATAGACAGTTCTAAACCATTAAATAAAATGTTTAATAATATTCTTTGCTTAAGCATGCAGAAATGGCTGCTTAGGTATTTTAATATGTGGCAAAAAATTGTACCTGAGATTGCAAACACATTGATATTCTTTTTTAAACCGTAGACACTGCATATAGTGAAAATCCCGTATTTCAAAACAAGGGCTAAGACAAAAAAATTACATTGGATATTGTTTTATAATGTTATAGATGGAAAAAGACACTTTTTAGGTTTAAGGTATCCTTTGTTGCCTCCTCCAAAACATTTTGCCATTTAACCAAATGAACTTTTCCCTAAAGTCAAGAATACAGGAGAGAGATTTTAAAAGTCATGAAGTTTATGATATCTGTAGTAAAGTATTAGCTCCAAGGTGATTTGAAGACCAGGATATTTAAATAAAAATCATCAAAGTTTTTTTTTTTATGAGAGAGTTTTTTTCTTCCCTTATTAGTTGTCAAACCACATCTATTCAATTAATATCATGAATAGTTAGATAGACCTAGGCTTTGAACGTCTTTTGTAAGATTTTCTCAGAAATTCCAAATATTCTAGATATTCCTCTTTTCCTTTAGTTATACAATTGTAGGAGTATCGTCAATAAAGATGTATACCATAATGAGAGAAAGATCATAGCCTTACCAAGAATCCAGAGAAGAGGTCTAACCCTCAGAATCAATTAAATCAAGAAGTCCTTTCTCCGGCTAAACATCTTGCTGTAAACTCTATACCTACTGTTGCTCCTGAAAAGAACACTTGCTCTCTACCGAGAGCTTTTTTACTGTTTATAGTGCGTAAAGTCTGCCCTCTAACTTTAACATCCTTGTCTCTAGGCTTTACAAACCTGGCTCCTTTCGCCTTTTCTCCTGGGGCCCATTTCTCAAATTGTTAATCATTTTTATTACTCCTCTTTGGATTCTCTCCAAATTCTCTTTATCGTGACTCAGTGAGGGATGTCTAAATGGAACCCACTGAGCTAATAAATATTTGACCACTACTGGAGTTAAAAAGGAAAATGTCCTTCGTGATTTATATAGACACTATTTGCCTGAAGTCTTCCTTATTCAGGATTAGAGATAGTGGATACTTTGAATTCTTGAGGTATGGCTCTAAATGTCGAAATCAATGTATTTTAACAGAGCTGGAATGGTAAAACAAATTCAAATTATGTAGAAAGCCTAGCATAAAAGAGTAAAAGCGCAAGAGAGTAAAAGTCAGAGAAGCAAATGCTAACACCATGTGCCATGAAAGACGTTGAAGTATGTCCCTGGTTCACTGTCATTGGTTAGTTGGCTATTTGTGTAGTGGCAGAGAAGATTGAATTCAGTGTATATTTAAGGCAGATATCATTTTTGTTTCAGCTTCAGAATATTTGGCCATTTTTTCAGTTGATTTGCTTGCAATTATTCCAAATAAAACTGCATTGTAAAATTTAAACTGTGTAAGGGAAATTCTCAATTTCCAAAACCTCTCCCAAAGAGTCATTCATTTTGAGATTATACCAAAGTAAGGATGTTATTTTACCAATTTGTGACAACTAAAATAGTACTTCTCTTCTTGCCTATCATATAAAAACATCGTGAGGTTAGTAATTTTGTCTATTTTATTCACTGCCACATCTCCAGTGCTTCAAATATTGTGGCAGCTCAATAAACATTTGCTAAATGAATAAATGAATGAACCTTACACTCTCCTGGTTTCCAGTGTTGGTGAGTGGTGCTGCTATATCCTCCTCTGTAAAAAGTTTAAAAACTAAGACTTGTCCTTGACATTTCTGCCTCCTGTTCCTCATTTTTCTCATTTAATTTTTCACTAATTTAGAAGTGTCAACTCTCCAAGCCGACCCCTTCTCTCACTTTCTTACATGCTTTGACTTATTTTGTGCCCTTCTAACTACTCATCTGGTTTATTGAAATTGATTCAGATATCCTTTTTGCTCACTCCAGACAAATTTTTCAACTGTCAGATAAATCAGAGTAATATTTCTTTCTTTCTTTTTTTGTGGTGATGGTTCTTATTTTTTTATTTTTTAATTTCAGAATTTTGTCAAAGTTGAGTCAAAGTTATAAGTGTGCCATTCACCCAGTTAGTGTGCATTCTACCTGTTAGATGTCAAATTACCAATCCCCTTCCCCTTCCCACCTACTTGATTTCCCTTGAGCTTTACTTCCATATGTGCACGTGTTGATTGATTAGTTCCAATTTAATAGTGAGTACATGTGGTGTTTGTTTTTCCGTTCTTGCGATACTTCACTAAGAAGAATGGTCGCCAGTTCCATCCAGGTTGTTACAAAAGATACTAGATCACCATTTTTTTTAAATGGCTGAGTAGTGCTCCATTGTATACATATGGCACATTGTATTAATCCACTCATGTATTGATGGGCAGTAGGGGTGATTCCACATCTATGGAAAGTAGTATGGAGATACTTCAAAGAACTAAAAGTAGACCTACCATTTGATCCAATAATCCCACTACTAGGTATTTACCCAAAGGAAAAAAAGACATTTTATAAAAAGGACACTTGCACTGCAATGTTTATACCAGCACAATCAGAGTAATCTTTCTAAAACACAGATATGATTGTAGCACCTCCAAACTTTTAAAATTTTCATCATATTTGAAATTAAGAAAAGTCACTGTGTTAGCACATGAACTCCTGCCTATCTCTCCAGCTTATTTCCCAGTTTTTTCTTCTGGTCATATTTCACTACGCTACATGCAATACCCATGTGGAAGGCTTTATAGTTGCTAAACATCATTATGCTTTTGTACATGCTATTTTTTCAATCTCAAATTCCAATACTTCTTCTATTCCTCATATTGTCAAATGGAAGATATTAACATCAATTAATATCTTTATTTTGTCTCAACAACAGTTAACTCTATTGACCATTTATTTCTGCTTACAAACTTTTTTTTTTTTTTTTGGTTTGGTTTCTAAGAACTTACACTCTCTATGTTCTGATACTCTAACAATAGCTCTTCTGAGTATCCTTCTGTGGTTCCACTTATTCTAACACTTCATCTATGAAAACATCAAATACTAATGAGTCTCAGGGTCCTGATTTAAACCCTGTTTCCATGGAATTCTATATTCCCTTCATGGCAGATCTAATCCAACATATGACTGTAAATTATTTTTCCTCTGTGTTGAGGGCTCACTAAATTATATTTGCTACTCAGACATCCCTCTTGAGCTCTGGACACGTGTATTTAACTTGCTTGATACATCCTCCTGAATAACTCTCAGGCACTTTAAACAAAACATATTTAAACATATACTCATTTAACCTGTTCTTTCCTCCACATTTTAACCTTTTAGAAGTGCAGCAACATCCTTTTAGTTTCTCAATCAGAAAATTTTGATACTTCTTCTCCTTCTCTCCGATGTTCTATTGACTGAATCCATGGCCACCACCCCACTCCCAAAGCATCAGCATCTCACTTTCTCACTGACGATTTCAATATTACTCCCTACAGCCAAAGTTATCTTTTGAAAATACAAATCTGATTTTATCACTATACTTCTTAAATCCTTTCTCTCTTTCCATTTCCCTTAGGTTAAAAAAATGTGATCATGGCTTACAAGATCTCCCTTTAATATTTTAACCGCCTAGATCCTTTCTTTTTTGCTATTTCTTTTCTCTCCATATGGAATTTCTTTCTGTTCCTTGACAATAGTCATAATGTCATTAATTTGTACTCTTTAGCCTAACTTTGCAGTAGTTATTCATGATTAGGTTTCTTTCCCAAATTGTAAGTTTCTTAAACACAAAGTATCTAGCATTTACTGAATGTTTGATAAATATTTTTCGAACGAAAGATCAAAGCCTGCCTCTAATATATAAGGTGGTACGTTTATATTATGACTAGAATGTTTAAGTTTTAAGGATACAATTTAAACATGTTTTACTGTGAAAATAGTTTTCTGGAAAAGGGATATTTTCATTTTTTAAAATAAACGTTTGGCACCGATTATCATCCTCATTATTGTTATTTTAATGTTTTTTAATATGCCTACCACTACATTAAGCAATTTAAAATATTATCTATTGTTATTCTGGTAAACCCTGTGAAGTAGATACTATTACCAGTCCTATTTTACAAATGGCGAAACTAATGTTCACTGAAGTTAAATATCTTCCCATTTATATCAAGTGCATATTAAATATTAATGCTAACACATGAATATTTTACTACAGAGCTCTTGCACTTTCTCTGCAATGCTTTTACAAACACAGGATATTCCTTGCATATATTTATCAGTTTAATTCTTCCATTCCTATGATAGTGAATAGTTAATAATAGATTTCCTAGTGTCTCTACTTCTGTCTAAATTTAACTTTTATGATAGAGTAATTTTTTTTTACCAATTTCTTGCTGAAAATAACTCCACTTATTTCCACTTCTTTTTTTGTCTCTTTCTTCCTTCCCTTTCTATTGATCTTTCTTTCATTCTTCCTTCTTTCCTTCCTTTCTTCCTTCACTTCATTAATCACATATTGATTTAATACTTATTGCTGGTCACTTCACTATGCACTGAAATTAAAAAGACAAAAAATTCTTTGTAAGGCATTTTCTTTCCCACTACCACTCCTTAAGTTCCACATTGATTATTCACAACTCCTGTGAATTTTATTTAGAGCTTCACTTTTTTTAAAGTAGAGACTGTGCTTAAAAACTGTTCATTACTTTCCATTGAATTTAGAGTAAAATCCTAACTGATTTACATTTCCTCAAATAGCCCTCATGAACTTAGCTTTACCTATTCCCTGATATTTTCTCATGCCACTTCTACTCTTTCTCACTGTGATTTTTTCACACAGATTTTTTTTTCTACTTAAAGCTCCTTCCTCTTCCAGTCTTTGAAAATGCTAGCCCCTCATCTGACATATCTTCCTAAGCATCATCACATGACTTGTTTCTTCCTTTTATACTGGGTTTCAACTTAAATTTATTCTCTCAGAGTAGTTCTTTCTGACCACTCAAGCTAAATTGGTTTCCTATCCCCATACATCTTCTCCTAGCATTCTGTTCATTTATTTTCCTAAATGGGAACTATGTATGTATTTATTCATTCATGTGTTTATTAACTGTTTTCCAGAGTAGACTGTAAACTACAGGAGGTCAGGGACAATGTCTTGTGTTGTTTAACATATTGTAAAGGCTTTTAACATCATCAGGTCTGGCCAATGAATATGCATCGATAAAGTGAATAAATATAGTCTTACAGTTTTCAGATATAGAAATAAAGTTGATATATTTTGGCTCTTCTTGCATTCATGGGATGATTATGATTTAAGCTATGCAAAGAAACTGCTTTGATCTTTTTCTTCTGCTTGTATATTGACAAACCAGCACAGGTCCTCAGGTCCTGGTGTCAGTTTAGAAGGTCCTGGTTTTGCTCTTTATAACGTCCTGAGAGCAAAAGTTATCACAGTGCTTGATGTCTGGTGCTCTTTGGCATGTCAGACTCTGGGCAGATGGGTTGGGTGGCATCCAGACTGATTTAGACATTCAGTGGAGTTCCAGGGGACTACCAGGAATGGGCTGGAGGCTGGCGGAGGTACAACCTAAAGAAAAATTCATGTGTTGAAAAAATTTTCCCAGTTAAATCTGGGAAAACTCAAACAAAAACCATGTTATGCTGAATACTTCCCTGTGAACTTAATGATGTTACTCTAAGCAGGACCAACTGTCATGCTTTTGTATTATATTTGCTAGTAATTCAAAACTCATCCCCCACCGAATATTTCTTCTAGCTAATTCTCATTAACAGAATTCATTTATTTAATACCCTTTTGATGCTTACATATTGGCAACATACCTCTTGCAATATAAAATTATAATAGTTTAAAATCGTTTCTGAGGGAATTATAGCATATTAGGAACATCATTATATTTCGAGTCAGCAGAATGCCATTTTCTGATTTTGCACAAATGACTTACCCATTCTGGGTTTCAGTTTATTCACTTCACAGGGATTCTAGTTGTGATTCTTTCTCACAGATTTCTATGCAGTTTAACACGATAAAACCTGAGGTTTTAAAAAACTTAGAAATTATCAGATTAACTTTCAAAATTTCATCAGTATCAAATCACCTTTAAGCTCATATTCAATCATTTTGTATTTATTACCATCTGACTGTCTACACCACGACTGCGGAACTTTTGTTCCTTTAGGCTATTCTGAGCTGAGAAAAGGCTCCTACAGTTTCTCTTGCCTGGCTCCCCATTAGCTAGAAAGACTCATGGCATGGTAATAGGGCCCTGAATATATAACAACTTTGGAGTCATTTTTCCTGTTATATCATCCATAGAAATTTCATAGAAATGTTTTCCTCTTGTATTAGTTTCCTAATGCTGCTGTAACAAATTTTGACAAGCTTAGTGGCTTAAAAACACACGTACAAATTTTTTATCTTATAATTCTAAAGTTAGAAATCCAAAACAGGTCAACATGGTTGCAATCCTTCTGGAGGTTCTGGATGAGAATCTGTTTCCTTGCCTTTTCCAGCTTATATTAAGGGTAGCTATCCAAATTCCTTAGCTTTTGACCATGTCTTCTGTCTTCAAAGCCTGCAGTATAGCGTCTTCAAATCACATTCTCTTTCTCTCTCTTTCTTTCTCTCTCTCTTTCTCTCACACACACAGAGCTCTCTCTGTTTCTGTGTTTTCTTCTTCTTCTCTGACTCTAATTATAAGAACCCTGGTAATTAAATTGGGTCAACCTAGCATAATTAGCCCATTTCAAGATCCTTCATTTAATAACATCTACAAAGTACCTTTTGTCAAGTAAGGTGACATGTTCACAGGTACCAGGTATTAGGAGACATTAAGACGTGAACATTCTTGGGGGACCATTATTCAGCCTACCACACCCACCTTATACTCTTTCCTCAAATAACCAAACTTGTGAGAGATTCATCCAACCACACAGTATCAGCTCTTCGCTAGCTAATCTAATCTAGCATCGTTTTTGCTTCCTGTCTTGTTGATTCATTCAGTCAACTTGACTCTCCCTTCATCTCACTACTCACTGCCCTTAGTCAGCTGAAATGCACACAAAATTTCATGCCCACGCACTTCTGCGTCCTGACAGTCTAGCTTTTCAAAAGCTGTGCCACCACCATCCATAAAGCTCACCATGGAGATTAAGTCTTCCTGTCACCATCACCGCCTCATCACCTTGTTTTGTATATAGCATGTGGAAGTTGACCTTCAGCACCATTAAGAGGCTCTGTAGTTGACGGTCACTTTTGATTGAAGTCCAGAATGTTGCTGATACTATTGATAGTAGGTACTATTACTTACTCTAGGTCCAAGAATATTGGTGGCAAATTCTTATATAGTATAAATATCTATCTGGAAGAATAACTGAAGAGGTTCCTTAACTAGAGACATTTGCATTCAAAAGAGAAAAGATGAATATCTTAATCCAGTGCAAGAATATATGTTTAATATAATTTTCTGACCAAAGCACTTATGCTTTACTGTGGCATGCCAGTAGCAATTTCCCCTTTTTCTGCCCTAAAACACTATATAAGATATTATTCTGGTATCATTTAAGACTTGTTAATGTTCTGATCATGTACATTATTATTATTTAAAAAAGTTTTTTTCTTGCATTGGTTGATATTTTTTTCTCTTCTGTAACTCTTACTGTTCCTGTCCCACAATGGTTGGAATCGAAAATTTCTTTCCATATAATAGCCTTTATACCTGCAGGAGAGTGTTTTCATCTATACTTATTCTAATTTCATATTTTAAATAACAGAACACTCATTAACTGATTTACAAGTAGGCTATGTTTTTCTCTATTATGCTGTATTTTTTGACTCCCAGTTTTATAAATTGTTTTCCTTAATCATTCAGTCCAAGTGTTGAATGCCCATTTGTGTTGAGCAAAATGATAGAGTCTAGAGCTTCAGTGATAGGTAAAAAGAATTGTGGCCATGGCTTTCATGGAGCTTATGGACAATTAAAATAGGAAACAATAAATAAATAATTATACACATTGAAAATTTTCATAAAATGCTATGAAAGAAAACTGCAGTATTATTATATGAATGTAGAATAAAAGCAATGACTTAGTCTGAAAAAACATAGAAGGTTTCCCTGAGGACCAGACATCTGAGTTGAGATCTAAAGAATAAGTAGAGATTGACTAAAAAAATGTGACTGGATAAGAAAGCATTTTAAGCAGATAAAAACGCTCACATGAAGCCTGAATGTCTGATGTATGGAAAGCTGAAGTAACTCTAGTCAGTCACCTGACTTCCTAAATATCCTAATGACAAATGGAAATGAACTGAAAGCATCTGTCTTATCTATGTATTATTTTTCATGGCAAAAGGGTATACTCACTCATACACATTGATGGTAACAACCACTGGGCTCTAGATGTAAGCCCTGTAAACACACTATGAAAGTATATAAAATATAGTCCATGAGAAAAAAGTTATTTCTACCAACAGCAAAAATGTTTGGAGTCATGGACTGGGTCTATTGTTTGGAGATTTCCCAACTGCACTATATCTAGTGCCCTGGCATAGAATGAGGATGAGAAAAATAATAGATACCTGACCACGAAGGAAAATATTGATCTATAGAACCAATCCACAGATGTATTCTTGATTTTCTAAGAAGGCAATACTTTCTTCAAAAATTAACATTTTCTGAACACTGGACATTCTCATGGTAACCTGACTTAGAGATTCAGGACTAGTAGCTATAACTGTATTTAATTAAATATTTCTGACGCCTTTCCCTGGACTTAATTTCTTTCAGCAAAGCAAATTTTCTTAATGGCCCATGTCTATTATCAATTTTCCATTCTACAGAAGGCAGGACTTTTAAATACATTTCAAAAGAGTGTATGAATATAACAATGGGGATATTTTTGACCTACATGGTTTGTAATGATCAGGCTATGAAATGAAACAGGAGATTTCATAAATGATACATATACAGCACAGTTGGCAGTCACCATCATTTGAGGGAAAGCTAGATTTTGCTTAATAAATTTTGCTTACTAAATAAACCCAGTATTTTGTTGACTAACCGAACTTAAGTTAAAAATATAATCTAACATCAGACCATGAATTTTGTGAAAGGAGACGCATCATGGTGCCTAAATTACAACTCAAATTATAAACTAGCCAATCATCATGGAGTCATTTTTCCTCCATGGTGAGTCATCTAATTTATGACTTAGAAAAGCAATGACAATTCATCTTCTAATTTTATTTGTGATGCTTAACAATGTTATAGAGCATGTAAGTGTTTTCTCTCAGTGCTAAATTTAAAATCAATATAAATCAGATATGCTTGAATTACAAAGCTGCTGCAATAGGAAAAATAACACATCTTATATCTCCAGTGTTCATTTTGTGAAAATATTTTTATACAAATAAACAGAAGTGTGAATGGTGAATTATGTTCAATTTTAGTATATTACTTGATATATAAATATATAATAGACAACTCATGTCTCTGAATAGAATAAGAATGTAAATAAAGATACTAACAAAGGACTCTGGTTTTAAGTGGAGAGATTAGATTCACTTTTCATCACTGGATGGAGGGAATATGCCACTCCGCATGGGCTTCTTCTATGAAGTATTTATCTTGTCCTGTCCATCATCTTCCACAATTAACTTTCCATAAAGTAGTTAGGAATCTTTTTAGAATGTAAATAGGTCCATATCAGTTTCCTGCTTAAAATATATATCACATTATTCTTACATTGCTTATAGGATCCCACTTCATATGATCTTAACTCTCTGGCCTTATCTCATGACACAAACCCTCTTTGTTTATTAGGCCTCAGACTAACAGGCATTTCTCAGTTATTTGTAAATTCCAAACTCTTTCAACCTCAAGACCTTTGCACAAATCATTCTCTTTGCTGGACACTCTTCTCCTGCTGTGGCATGCCTGGTTTAATCTTATCCTTCATTGCTAAGTTTAAATACCACCTTGTCAGAGAGAATTTCCCTTCTTAAAAGTATTAAGTAGGTCACCTCTCCCATATATCTAGATACTTTTATTCTCTAACTCTTTGATCTTTTCCTTTATAGGAATGTATTAGTTCATTGGGTCTATTCACTAAACAGGGAGGGTAGGAACCAAGTCTATCTTATTCAATACAATATTCTAACCTGTAATAGATTGAGTGATACCTTTAGGTGCTCAACAAAAATTTGTTGATCAGCTGACCAAGTGTATGAATGAGAGCAGAAACCTCTACGTTGCTGTTATCCTTTAATGCCCATTATTCACCATCTGAGATACTGAGAGGATATGCTGAATAAGGGAAATAATGACGATTGCTGTGCAGCTCAGCATGGGTTTCTAGCCAATGGGTATTATTAGAGTTTCTATTCAATCAGAGTGTATGTTTTAATCTCAGGAGTTCTGGAAGAAAAGCACTGCAATTCATATATTATTGACTATAGTGGACCTCATTGATTAGCAGAGTGGTTCCAGATGCACACATGGAGCACTGTGGATCAGTGAGTACCAGATGCTTTAGTCAGACCACCCTCACATCTGTATAATTGCTGCTCCTGAAAACTCTTCGGGGAATGAACAGATGCTGTAGTGGAAGGGAGCATATTAGAAAAATCACTCAGGTAACTATCTTGTGGTATTAGTTGAGGAAATCTAGTTTACCAGTCAAAACATGGAAAATTACTCATGTAGTTATGATTAATGCTCCTTTTGAATGCGAGGAGTACAATATATAAAGAAAAAATGGTGTATGCTTAAAGATTATTTCACTGAGAGTGGAGGACAATAATTCAAATATACATATATGGAAGACTTCTGAGAAAAGGGGAGATGGATAAATTCTTTCTGTGGTTTTTATAGCAAACCCTCTAATTCTTGTCATTATTGATATGATAGGAGCTAGCTCATAAGGATCCAGGAGTCTTGGCTAAAAGTGAAGGACTGCAATTAGGTGAGAGCGATATTAGCATCCCTTTAATTAACTACTGTTGACATCTTCATCACTCAAAAGTAGAGAAATCCAGGACTAATGATATCAATGGTTAAATCTAAGTATTTGATTATAACATATTCTGTAGATTAAAATAGTGGGGTTCCAAAGGGAACTTACATGTATCTAAAGGAGTTCAATACCACTCTATGATATTTAGGTTCATTTACAAAGTAGTTTTTCAAATGCTCATATTTTTCTATAACCTGAAAGATGGTCTTGAAACAACAAATGATATACTACCTTACAGATTATTTATTTATTGATTGATTTATGAAAGTCTATGTCAGATTTATCACAAAATATTGCAGTTCAGTTTCTTTCTGTACATATCAATGTTTTATAACTTTTTATATATGTAAACTTGGATCTTAACTGATAGACTATTAAAGCTTGTTTGAATATAATTGTATATGTATATGTTTAGCATGATCCATTTCAAATATATTTATACAGGCTTCTTTATTTAGTAGGATCATTGCTTTTATTACGACAATGTGCTTTACTAAAATTCATATTATTGTTATAAAGATAAATTATCGGGGAGCGACGGCAGTGGCCAGGCAGCCCAGCTTCGCGAAGGCTCTGCGGCCCGCAGGCACCGGCACGCGCCCTCCCCGCCGCCAAGATGCCCAAGAGGAAGGTCAGCTCGGCCAAGAGGAGATCTGCGCGGCTGTCACCTGCTCCTGCAAAAGTGGAAATGAAGCCCAAAAAGGCAGCAGCAAAGGATAAATCTTGAGACAAAAAGTGCAACCAAAAGGGAAAAGGGGAGCAAAGGGAAAACAGGCCGAAGTGGCTAACCGAGAAACTAAAGAAGATTTACCTGCAGAAAATGGAGAAACTAAAACTGAGAGAGTCCAGCCTCTGATGAAGCAGGAGACAAAGAAGCCAAGTGTGATTAACATGATATACCATGTCTTATCAGTGGTCCCTGTCTCCCTTCTTGTACAATCCAGAGGAATATTTTTATCAATTATTTTGGAAATGTAAGTTTTTTAGTAGCTCTAGAAACATTTTTAAGAAGGAGGGAATCCCACCTCATCCCGTTTTTTAAGTGTAAATGCTTTTTTTAAAGAGGTGAAATCATTTGCTGGTTGTTAATTTTTTGGTACAACCAGAAAATAGTGTGGGATATTGAATTATGGGAGACTTTGACTGGCTTGGGTGTCAGCTTAACATTCCATAGATGGGGGTTAGTTTTTATATCCTATAATATAAAGCATACTAAATGGCAATATGGAGTCCCAGGCCTGCATTTAATGTCTTGAACATTTTAAATTACTTCTATTCCCATGTTGTTTTTTAGTAGACTTGTTTCCTAAAGAAAACCACTCCTTGATCATGGCTGTCTCTGTCAGCATTGTGTATACTCTGTAACATCTTTGGTCGTGGTAGTCCTGATAACTTTGTTAATGTGCTGTGAAAGATTGAAAATTTGAGTATGTAGTATATATGATAATAAATTGTGAATTGGTGGGACTTATGTAAAAGCTTATCAACATTTGAAGATACAGGTACTTGATATCTTCTTAAGGAAAATTTGCCTCCAAATTTTAAGCTGGAAAGTCACTGGAATAACTTTTAAAAAGAATTAAATGGCTTTTTAGATTTTTGGTATGTAAGTTAAGAATTGTGTACAAATTGAAATGTCTGTACTGATCCTCAACACAACCAATAAAATCTCTATTGCAAAAGAATGTTTTGAAGTACATGGATAAAAAAAAAGATAAATTATCTTCAATGTTGAATTTAACTATTTTTTAATAATAGAATCACAATAATATCTGAAGTTTATATGAACTGTGATAACTTTTGAAATATAAAAATCAGCCCAATTTTAGAAACAGTTAATTTTCTATTTAACTGTCTGATAATACTGATGTCTGGCATCATGTAACTATTTCCAAAATTATTCTTTTTCTTCTTTAGCTAACACCTTAATAGCCATTACTTTATATTTGAAAATGCACAAGAAAAACTCATAATAAAAAATGAGCAAAAGTAATTTAAAAGAACAGTCATTTGATCTAAATGAAAAGTCATACTTTTCCTACATGTAACTCCTATAGCATCCATCCAAGTGACCACACTGCAGCCAAGCTCAGGCTGCTGGAGGTAGAAATACTTATGGTACTCATTTTCTTTTGTTTAGAAAGTTAGGGAGCTGGGAATAAATAATATGGATTGTTTAGGTTAGTCAGATTCTCTTATGTCCTATTTAAACTCTTAGGCAATGATGAAGTCATAATTTGAAACATGAATGTCGCTAAACTGGATTAGAGTGTAAAAGTTCTTACATGGCATGTAGTTTAACACACAGGGTGAAATATCAACATGTAGTACATGTTGACCTGGATATCTCATGTTAGGATATCAAAAGAGAGAAGACTCTAGAATGTGTTCTGTGATAGGACTATATGAGAGAAGAATGAGACTCCCTAAAAGAAGTGAAGTGTTTAGACGAGCAGAAGGCCCAGGAGTTCGGTAAAACTGGTGGAACAATAAAGTAGTGAGAAATTAATTGACATGAGAGAAAACATAAGACTTATAAGAAGACCTTAATTTTTACCCAGGCAGAGACCTAGAACTCCAAAGCTAGAGCATACACTGGAGACATTTCTCAATACCATCGTGAGGTTACATGGACCTCCTCTACATCTGAGTCACCTGTGGATATAAGGAAGAACTTGAAAGAATTTTTTTCTCAGAGTGAGACAGGAGAGAAAGGTACAACTAGTTGTTTCTACCATAAATTATTTCCCAAGCATCTATAATAAATATTTTCTTAGCTATTATTTTTTAAGGGTTTATTTTGGCATTTTACTTTCACCTTCCAATTCTATTCTTTGTCAACTTTTCCACGTAGAGCTAGATAGTCATTCCAAGATCATCATTTCTTACACATTTTGAGTTTTTTAATCATATCTTTATTTACCTCTGCCTATTTCAGAACCTAACCCCACCAAAGTTTCCTCCTTTTTTTACATAGATCTTTCAACTTCATATTTCCTTAATAGGATTAAATAAAATAATGAATTCATTCCTTTTCCAGACTCTCTATATGTGTTTTATAGAGAAGACATTAGGGTTTGATGAAAAGATCACGGACCACTGATTTGAAAGACTTTGGTTTGGATCTTGACTATGATCATGTGAGACCCCAATATAGTATTTCTGTGCATCAAATTTCTATTCTTAAACCTAAAATTATTCTTCCTTAGGGTTATTCAGGGAGACTTAAAGACTAAATATATGTGACTGCGCTTAAAAATTACCGGATTTGCATAAGGGGCTGAATAAAAAGAGAATGGAATTTGAATCCAATTCTGAAGCAGTACTCAATCTTTGAATAAAAATCTAAAGAAGGCATATACTCATTCAGTCCCATATTTACTGAGCCCCATAAGCATAATGGCTTCTGCTATATGTTACCGTGCAATGCACGAGGGATGCATAAGTAAACAATAACAACCAAAGAAACACAGTATCTCTGCCCTCACAGAGCTTAGAATATTAGTGTGTTTTCTTTAAAAAATATCCTGACCAAAGCTAAAACCAATTTCCTTGTGATATAAGACATCTCATTAAAAGTTTTGCTCATGACAGACTTTGCACAATCTCAGTTAGAAATATAGACAGGAATCCCTCTGTAACAAACAAAAGTAGAGCCCTTAAGCATTGTTATATGATAAATAGGCCTGGTGATTTTTTTCTCATGTCAAGCTACTGATTAGAGAGATGGGTAGTATCTAAAAAATATTTGCTAAAGGATAATAAAAGACGAGGTAAAAGGAAGATCTCATTCATCTGGTAAATAAGGGTTTCTGCACCTGCTGAAAAAGAATTTTGGTTGGGATAAACACTTCAAATGTCAGGATAATTCAGAGTGGCAACCGGTGAATATCCAATTTTTCATATGGCCAACTAAGCCAAACTTCAGCTTCTCCAACTCTGTAAGTCTATCTATGACTAATTGCAAAGCAGGAAGAAATTCAGATAATGCTTATAACTTTCAAGTTAAGAATTCCAGAGTCTAGATTACATTATTTTTATAGACAAGAAATCTATTCTTGAGCTTCATAACAGAAGCATTTTTATTTTTTTCTGCTTGATTCAGAAGTTTAAGTGAGTATTTTTCACTAGAACTCTTCTTGATATATGCAATCTTATCAGGAGGACTTCTACTTGAAATATAGTCATGGAGCAACATTATTTTTTCACTAAAAAGTTAAAATAATAGCTACATCAAACTAAATCTCAGAGTCTAGTCTTTTCAAAATCTGATTACCAAAACAACGTGATAGACAAAAAATTGTTTAAAAAATGTTTCTAATATTTAGAAAGTCATAAAACATACTATCTCCTGATTTTTAAAAAATCTTAATGCAATAAAATTAATTTTATCTATTTATGAATGGCACATTATTCATTATTTTTAGTATATTATAATGTAATGCTTCTTTATTCTTTAATAAACTATAAATTTATGGTAAAAATCTAGTTCAATTTACCAAATCACTGAAATCATGTATACAAATAAAGTATAAGTATATATTAACCAAAGTTTTCTTTTTACCTTATTAACTCAGTATTTTCCAAATATAGTTTTTTGCTGTTTAATCTTTGAAGAAAAATAAAAATTAAGAAATCAGTTTAATAAAATTATCAAAAATGAAAATAAACAATCATCAGCATTTCATATTTGGGGAAAAATATACAAACTATTTGAATAAGGAATCACTTGTTTCAAAATTTTCAAGACACTGTGCATAAATTTGAATTAAAATAAACCATTTTGGAAAAATCAACTACAATCCAAACTATAAATATATATTTTTATGAATGCCTCCATTTAAATACACATAGGTCCAAATCATTAAAATATTTTTTTTTTTTTTTTTTTTTTTTGTTGAGACAGAGTCTCACTTTGTTGCCCAGGCTAGAGTGAGTGCCGTGGCGTCAGCTTAGCTCACAGCAACCTCAGACTCCTCGGCTTAAGCGATCCTCCTGCCTCAGCCTCCCGAGTAGCTGGGACTACAGGCATGCGCCACCATGCCCGGCTAATTTTTTTTGTATATATATATTTTAGTTGTCCGTATAATTTCTTTCTATTTTTAGTAGAGACGGGGTCTCGCTCAGGCTGGTCTCGAACTCCTGACCTTGAGCGATCCACCCGCCTCGGCCTCCCAGAGTGCTAGGATTACAGGCGTGAGCCACCGCGCCCGGCCTAAATCATTAAAATATTAATAGAAGCTTTATTTGAATGCATCCAACCACATTTTATCACTCAGACATAATCCATTAAACTTCTACTGCTATCCATAGGAAGAATCTTTAGAAGGGAGAATAGGAATCAGACAGACTCTGATGCTGTGCTGTGTGTATTTGAACAAATGATTCTGGCCAAAGTATGAGAACTCTAGCAATAAATCTGCCCTAAGCCATGGCTGTGTCTCTAAGCCTGCACAGACCAAAGGAAGTAGCACATGTTCTTAATCATTCAGTCTGGAAGGGGAATCTTTGTCTAACTACTTTGGCCTTGGGGAGAGTATCAATTTAATTACATCTAGTTATTTCACTTTAGGCAATATTTATGTTGTCTGTACATGAATCCTGGAGAGATCGTATATAGGAATTATATAAGAAAGAGGTCAAGAGATTATTGACACATATATATGAGCATAAGAGAGGAATTCTTTTAATAAGGAGGATTTTCATGAATCAGCACATATGTCCTTAATAGACTTTCAAGTTGTAACCTAGACATGCAAAGTAAATATTTCTTAAATTTAATTTTGCCCCTGAGCATGTCCAGGAACTAGAGCAAGGCAGATTGTACCTGTTATAGCATTATAGTGAGACTTCTAAAGTACCTATCCTGACCTGAGAACTGCCTATAATTGTGTGGCACCTTCAGAAAAAGAAAGAAAGAAAGAAGGAGGAACCAAATGGGCAGGGCGGAGACAGAGAAAAGAGAGGGGGAACAGGGAAGGAAAACAAAGAAAGGAAAGCAAAGGAAAAAAAAAAAGAAAAATTGCATGGGGATATTCAATTCAAATCTGAGAAAAAATTATGGTGAATAAAATTGAGTGGATCCAGTATATGCAATGCTTTGATGAATGATAATATTTCCCGGAAAACTAGTAACAGAATAAGATAAGCTATTTATTATTTATTTTACATATCACAGGTTGATTTTCTGCAAGCAGCAGGCTCTGATATAAAGATTAGTGAACAGGAAGGGCATTCAGGAGTTCTCTTTGGATGAACACCTATGCATAGAGGAAGGAAGCAAGATCAGGCAGAGGTGAAAGCTGAGCTGTGATGCAGTCCCAATGAAAGTGTCAGACACTTCACAGAAAGCACTGATGTTAAGGTGGCCCAACAAAGTTGTCCTGAGTTGGGACGAGGCGAAAAGGCATTCACATTTCTGAATTCATCAGCAGTTTTTGGTTATGGGCTGCCACTGGGAGGAGTTGTGACTTTAGGAAGGCCATCTTCTTCAGCCAAAGCCCCTCCTAAGGAGGGTTGACAGTTAAAGATTATGTTCTGGCAGCACTCTCAGTATTGGGAAGAATAAATCTCCAATTCCTGAAGATGGTTTTGGAGCAGGGCAGGGACTAGAGTGAGGTGAGTGAGGTGCCTCAGGAACAAAATTCAAGGAGTCACTCACTTGTATCACCTTGAGAGGAACTAGCTCCTGAGATTGTGTGCCCTATGTGCATTATCCCCTCAACTTCGCGCTGGCTTTTTTCAGGACAGGGCATCACAGGTTCCACCATAGACTACTCTTGTGTTGCTCAGATCCACTTCTTTCTACAGGATTTAGAAGTAGCTCCTATAGGCTTCCGGAGTGCTTCTCTTCCTCAAGGAATGTTAGAAAAGAAAGATTAGTGGGATGGGCTACAGTCCCAGCTACTGCGGCTGGTCAGAAGACTGTGAATTAAATTTATCTACTCTTTTATTTACTATTGATTCTAAATACCCCTCATTCTTAGCTAGTACCTCCGCTGGTTTAATGGGCTTCCTAGCAGTGTGATTCAAATTCTCGTCCTTGAATGATCCGTGCCCTTGATCACAGTGACCTTCTCAGCAGGCTGCCTACACTTGTTCACTTAAGGTTAACTGGACAAGGGACACCAAGAAGCCCACAAGAGGATTATCTATATGCCAAACCTACTTTTTCTGTTTCCGTTATGTTGTAGCAACCCTACTTCTAATGGATTATCTATATGCCAAACCTACTTTTTCTGTTTCCGTTATGTTATTGCAACCCTACTTCCAATTGCCCTTCCATCACCCCAATTGCTGATACCAACATGATAACTCTTTTTCCCTGCTGATGATGCCCTGTATGAAGATCCCAAAGTGTTCAGGTGGCAGCTGTGACTTATATTAATAATTCAAAGGGATTCTTGTAGTGCTTTTGGTGGATGTATTCTCTCTTTAATAATCAGGACTTCTGAACTCATGGAGCCTTCATAGGAAGCATATGTTGTCCGATGAGTTATTGGCAGTGAGGGTAAGTGGAATCGCTCCTGCTTTTAGCTCTTGTTTCTAAGAGAAAAATAGTCTACCTATGGGAAACATTGTACCATATGATTTTTTTTAATTTGAAATAAATAGTGACTGTTATCATGTAATAAAAAGTTTATCATATATTATACACACTCCCATATGTCCAACCACATGCCTCTACCTTGTATTTTCTTTACCTTTATTTGCTAATAAATCCATATGTACTCCAACTTGAATCATTTCTCTTGCCACACAGAGTGGATGAATAGGTGTGCAAGACAAAGTTCTACCCACTGGATGGATTTTTCCTTACCAATGTCTCTCAAGATCTCCCTAAGTGAAACTATAGTTAATGGCCTGCCCATATTTGACCTGTACCCACATACTGAATTGACCTATCCAATAACCAAGTTTGGGCTTTTCTTTCCTCTCTCAGAGTCATAAAGTATCCCCCATGCAGGTGTGAGTCGAGGAAGAGATACCTGTGCAACAGTGGTGTATGGCATAGGATTTTGGACTGTTTGTACAGCTTGCTTACGCCCTCTGATCCTGAAATGCTGCTTTCATTTTATAATTGGTGGTGCTGGTCCTATGTAACTTTAAAATTTGGAAGGTCAGACAAAATCAAGAATTCCTACTCTGCACCCCACTTAAACATGGAAGACTTCCATACATACGAATTGGTATATTGTCTGGCCTCGTGTTACCAGGTGTGCAATATGCTACTTCCATAACCCAAAAAATCCTGCCAGACAGTGTTTTTCCCTTAATGCCTTAGGGGAGAAGGTTCAAAATGCAATTATTTGTTCTATACTATGGAAGAGATGTACAGGAATGCCTCAGACTATTGAATTTCTAAAATTTTTCTGCTGTGCCAAGCCTTCGAATATTTGTGGTTTAATCCATTTTGTGCCAATACACCAGAATATCACCAACTGGATAATTTAAAAGGAACAGAAATTTATTGGTTCACAGTTTTGAAGGCTAGGAAGTTCACAAATGAGGGCCTAGCATCTGGGCAGGGCCTTTTCACTGTGTCATCCCATGAGGCTAGGCAGAAAGACAAAGGGGAGATGAGAGAGAGAGCAAGAGCGAGAGAGAGCACGCTCAGGGCAGGTGGCTGAACTTGTTCTTTTATAAGAAATCCATTGCAGTAACAAAACCTGAGATAAGAAAACCACTCCTGTAATAACAGCATTAATCTGTTCATAAAGGCAGGGCCCTCATGACCCAAGATACCTCCCATTAGGCCCCACCTCCCAACAGCATCACATTGAAGATCAAATTTCCATTTCATGAACTCTGGGGGACATATTCAAATCATAGCACTTTATAAGGTGTGTAGACAAATGTCTGCAATCCTTGTGTCTTACCAAGTCTTCTAATATGCTAGTCACTTTGCTCTGCATTATGTCATTGACATACCAGACCAGTTTGACTTTATGGGAAGTGTTTCAAATGTCCAGATCTTGTCAGATTATATCACAAGAGAGGGAAAGAATTTTAATATAGGTTGAGGCAAAATTTTGGAATATAAACTATCTTTCATTTCAAGTGAATGTGAAGGATTTCTGATCCTCTTTTCTAACGCCATGGGAAAGAATCGTTCACCTTGTCAGTAGCCACATACCGTGTACCTGAGGAGGTGTTAATCTGCTCTAGCAAAGGTACCACATCTGGCATGGAGGTTGTAATCAGTACTGCTTCCTAGTTGAGTCTGTGGTCACTGTCATCCTTCAGGATCTGTGTCATTTTTGTAGGAGCAAACTGATCACGTAAATGAACAAATGAAGTGAGCCATTTTCCCAGTATTCTTTAGGGCTTTATGGGTGGCACTAATTTTTGCCATTTCCCCTGGAGTATGATATCAATTGGCCAGTAGTGGGGAGGTGCAGTTTCAGGGATTTCCACTCACTGTGATAGTGTATGCGCTTTCCTATTCAAAACCACTCTTACCCAAGTTTATGCCCCAATTTCCCTTGACCCATACTTACTCCCCTAGCATCTGCTTGTACATGTCTGGTTCCTATAGCCACATTGGGAAAAGGTTATCTGCCTCCCTTAGTAAACTTAGAAGGTCCCTGGGTGGGTGATTTTGTGACTTTTCTCACCTGCTTAGCAGTTAGGATGGGAAGTGGGTTATGTGCAATCATTTAAGGGAGAAATATCTGCATAATCTTGAAGTGAGCTGATTAATTCTATTATGAATTGGCTGAGAAATTTGAAGAACTCTGAAGGTCCAGGGAAACATCGGCCTTCAAGATTTTGAAGTGCACTAATCTAAATGTCCCAATATAGGATTCCATTCTTTCCCAACTAAGGACTTGATCTCTCCTTGTTTTATGGCTAGCCTTGTGTTTCTGGTTGAAAGTCAGATAAGTTGAGGAAGTGAGTTGTATAGGCTCTTAGTGTAAAGTCTATGTTAATCTGGCTAGGAGCTGGTTTTGGTTTGATGTTTGCTATAGCTCTAAGTGTCAGAAGCTTCAGACTCCTGTAGTGTCCCCATGGTTATTTCTTTCCTAGTCTGCCTTCCCTAAGTCCTCCTCCTGAGAAAGTCTGTGTTATGGAATTCTTTCATTTTTATTAATAATTCCATAGGACAATGTTGGCGTGGTGGTAAATTTAGGGGGGAGAGAGGGTGTGTTTTATAACTTTCCAATTAGATCTTAGTCTGGCCTAGATTTTCCCAGAGTTTCTCCTTTTATAGCTTATATCCCCTGCACTTCAAGTGTGACAGGATGGCTAGAGGAGTCTGTATTCAGAGGAATATCTTTCTTCCATGGCGGTAGGGTAAGGCTCTATTACAATCTTTCCCCCTAAAGAATAGATTTTGCGTAATGAGGGGATTTGCCATTTTTCTTGCATTATATTGAAGTACACACATATCACTTTGGTGGAAAATTTATACGAAAGTTATGTAATATGCTCAAAGATGGGAAAGTAGAATGCAACTAAATTTTTAGAAGACTTTTTACTTTGTTCTCCTATCTGGTCAACTGCTGCCTATTTTATGAGAAATAATTTGGGATTCATCTCTCCAGGGAAGTCTATCTAAAACAGAGTGTAATTATCACATTACATTGTATGTATTAATCTGGCTATTGCCATTGATATGTGTAAGCCCCTGGGGGTAAAAACCATCTAAAATCATTCATCATAGTGTCCACAAAGTTCATTCCAGGTTTGGTACACCATCATTGTTCAGTGCATGTATATTAAATTGATGTATAAATGACATATTTTTTTTCTATTTCTTCAGAATTTTCTGTTTATTCCAAATCTTTCACAAATAGCACAGGGTAAATTAATTTTATAGTCAGAAAAAAAACAACATAAAACAATTAGAACTTCTACTTAAAATTTTACCTATTCTTATTTACTTTTTTTTTTCCCCCTGGTGTTATCACTTCTTTGGATAAGACTTTTATTACTTATCTCATTTTATCTTTTGTTAGACACTAATCTGCTTTTTAGCACATAATAACATTTCCAGGTGAGATAACAGGATGGTTTTTGCAGTTTTGAATTAAGTTATTAACATTGGAAAATTTCTCTCAGTGGTAATCTGTATACCAAATAATTAGATGCAGGGCACATCTGTATGCATCCCTTAAAGTGAGTATTTAAACACTACTTAAAAGGCAGCCATCAAGCGCAAATGTTATCTCTTAAACTTTTAGTAAACTATCCCAGATTTTTATTCTTTCCAAGTTGCCAGCAGGGTATTGTGTTGTTTATGTTAGTTATTTAAATATATATGCATATACAAAGAAAAAGAAGCAGTTAGATTCAGTACTTAGTTTCCCTGCAATCTCCTACTTATAAGAGACTATTGAGTTACACTTAATTACAAGCAAATATAAAATATTTGGTGAGATGCAGTAACATTCTTCATGCTTTTTCTATGTCTTTAGTTTTATTTAACTGACTTTTCATTGACTGAGAGACAGAGGTAGAAGAGATGGTGGTTTTTGTAGCAATCTTTATCCCACGTTAAAGAAAGCTCACACACAGCAGGTCTGTTAAATAGTCATGGAAGACTTTATTCAAGACTATTGCAATAGAGGAGAGAGGTTGAACTCAACCCCACTAAAACAAAAAGTGGGAGTTTTTAAGTGCCAGGTGAGCTACTAGAAAAGTACGAAAAGACCCAAAATGTTATTAGGTAGGATGGTGAATGTGATTTAGCATCTGTGTTTACTAGATGGCACTTAACCTAAGTTAGCTTCCTACAATCCGACTAAAACTAGGAGACAGGGATTCTTTTTTCATTGATGATTACATTTCAAAGAGATGCTTCCCAGGTCTCTGAGAAAGATATTCCTGTAGATAAATATTGTAGAAGATTTATATAATCAGCAGTAAAAAAAATTTACCACTGAAAGTTTTCTAAAGTAAATGTTCTAAGAAAAGGGTGGTCAGAGACCTGTAGTCAGGCAGACCTATCTGCACCTATCTAAAGTTTAGTGACATTAAAGTGACTGTTCAGTTTTCTTTGTCACCAAGCTATAACTATTACTCTTGAACTATTCCTTTCTTTGACTTAAAAAAAAAAAAACCTGTTCCTTTATTTATAGCCTCAAGATTATATATTTTATTTCAAGGCAATACTCACTATGACACTTTACCTAGAAATCTCATAAATATATACTTTATTCAGACCCAAATTGGATAGTCGTATAAACTGAACCTATATTAACTGAGGAAACCTTTGGAAAATTATGAGGAAGACTCAAGGGGCCTAGTGGAAGGAATGCAAAGGATTTAATAGCATTTGTGCTGAAGTTCTGAAGATGAATGTTATTTCTGTTTACCTGATTTTTCCTCAGCGTTCCTTCATAACTATATAGAAACCAATTGCCACTCTAGGTGTAGTACATGCTCAGTAACAATTTTTTAAATGAAATGTTTGCTGCTCATTGTCTTGGATTAATATCTCTAATTTCTTCTTTTCACACCTTTTTAGTAGTGAACAGTTTATATTGCTTTCAATATGGAAGGATTCCTTATTTATATGTAGAGAAAAACAAAACAAACTATAATTCTTTATTAATCTTATATGACTCTATTTAACTATAGTTTTCTGTTTCAGAATTATGTTTCTATATATTTAATCTCTATAGTCTTCAATGAGAATATCTTTATAAAAATATAATTTTTTTGTTTAACCTTTATTTTTTATTTCAAAATATTAAGGGGGTACAAATGTTTTTGGTTACATGGATCACTTTGGTAATGTTTGAGTCATGGCTATAAGTGTGCCCATCACCCAAATAATGTTCATTGTACCCCTTAGGTAGATTTTTGTGCCTCTCTTCCTCCCCCCTTCCCCCAGCTTGATTTCCACTGAGTTTTACTTCCCTCTGTGCACATGTGTGCTCATCAGTTAGTTCCAATTTAATAGTGAGTAAATGTAGTGTTTGTTTTTCCATTCTTTAGATACTTCACTTAGGATAATGGTACCCAGTTCCATCCAAACTGTTGCAAAGGCATTAATTCATCCTTTTTCATGGCTGAGTAGTATTCCATTGCATGCATATACCACATTTTGTTAATTCAATCATGAATTGATGAGTACTTGGGTTCATCCCACATCTTTGCAGGTGTGAATTGTGCTGCAATAAGCATTCAAGTACAGATTTTTTTTTTTTTTTTTTTTTTGGTAAAAATAACTTCTTTTCCTTTGGGTAGATACCTAGTATTGGGATTGCTGGATTGAATGGTAGGTCTACTTTTAGTTCTTTGAGGAATCTCCACAGTGTTTTCAGTAGAGGTTGTACTAATTTTTAGTGCCACCAATAGTATATAAGCATTCCTTTCTTTCTGTATCCACACCAGCATCTATAGTTTTTGGACTGTTTAATAAAAGCCATTCTAACAGGAGTAAGGTGATATTTCATTGTGGTTTTAATTTTCGTTTCCCTGATGATTAGTGACATTGAGCATTTTTTCATATGTTTACTGGTCATTTGTCTCTCTTCTTTTGAAAAGCTTCTTTTCATGTCTTTTGTCCATTGTTTAATGAAGTGGTTTATTTTTTTCTTGCTGATTTGCTTGAGTTCTTAGTAGATTCTGGATTGAAAAGCTACTGTTTCCAACTGAGATTTGTTTTATTTTCTTTAAAATACTTACTATTGTTGTCTTAATAATAAAAAACATTTAAAACACAATATAGTTTAAAATACTTCTCCATAGATAATCTCATTCCATATTGA
Organism: Eulemur rufifrons; assembly: GCF_041146395.1. Lineage (NCBI taxonomy): Eukaryota > Metazoa > Chordata > Mammalia > Primates > Lemuridae > Eulemur > Eulemur rufifrons. The sequence goes on along the minus strand of NC_090997.1, from coordinate 30,047,740 downwards.
CAAATATGGTAATGAGAACTTGCTTAATTTTATATACAGTAATTAAGAGTGGGCTCTCAAACTCATAACTATTGCTCTTTTCTCCCTTGTATACGCCCATGGTGTATTAGTCCATTTGGACTGCCATAACAGTATACATAAACTAGGTAGTTTATAAACAACAGAAATTTATTTTTCACCTTCTGGAGGCTGACAAGTCTAACATCAAGGTGACAGCAAATTCGGTGTCTGTGAAAGCCTTCTTTCTGGCTCACAAATGTCTCACTTCTAGCTGTGTCCTCACATGGTGGAAGGTGCAAGCTGGCTCTCTATGGTTTCTTTTGTGAGGGCCATAATCCCAATCCTAGGGTTCTACCCCATCATCTAATCACCCCCCAAAAGCCTTACCTTTTAATACCGTCTCCTTCTGGGTTAGGAATTCAACATATAAATGTTGGGGGACACAAACATTCAGACTATAATGAATGGTTTAAAAAGAGTCAGCCACAGTTTATATACAGCCTAAGGGGAAACAGTTAACCAATAAAAATGGCTGAGTCTTCCTTTTAAAATATTGACATGAGAAAATGCTTTCAAAGTCAGAAAAATGTGAATCTGAAATTTATATTTAGAATACAACTCTATTATTTGAAGCATGTTTGCCTTGTAATTTCTTATAATGTTGAAAGTATATTCATTTGCACATTACTTGGATATATTCACTCCATTGTATTGTGTGTTAAAAACAAGTGAAACTTTTGGTAGGATTCTGTTGTAATTGTCAAGCTTTATTAAAATCAGAGACATATATGGTCATTTATTTTTACTTGACTCTCTAATTTATTAAAATACTATTGTTCGGTTTCACCCTCTCCCAAAGTTTCTTTGTAGGGAGGCATATATTTGTGTGGTATGCCATTTAAATGTCCTTATTATTTTATTATTCAGGTTGTATCTACTCATGCAAAGAGAAGTGTTGAACAATTTTCTAAGTAATTCAATTAATTTATGTATCCACTTTGGATAATTTGAAGCAATAACACCCCTTTCATTTAGAACAAGTTTATTTATTTTCATTACCTCGGTAATTGTCCCTACTATTCATTCAAATTTGCCACATTCTGAATTAAGTACTAAAATGTTAAGATGTTGAATTACACTCAGAAGGAATTAGAAGAAAGCATCCTAAAATTAAAAAGCTCTTCATTTTAAACCCTTTTCTATTGAACGTTTTTTATTGTGTTTAATATATATATATATTTCTATATGTAATTTAAAAATGCATTTTTCATATGGGTTGAAAGGTTGTCAGCCAAGTATCAGAACAGGGAAAATTTTAGTGCAAATATATAATTTTTAAAACCAAAATTTCATAGATATGTATCTATATTTATGTTTGTTTGTACATTCATTGACATACTTATAATTCTAATTAAATCCACCATAAGATATCCTATTGATATTCATAATCCAATGAGTAAAATTTTACTCCACCTTTAGATATTGTCCCTGATACAGTTGTAGAACATTTTAAGACACAGAAACAAGTCACCCTCCTCTAAGAAACCACAATCTTAGCACAGCAGTGTCTATGGGGACTTGAAAAGTTGAGTGTTTGCACATTTTACACTTTCAGACTCTTCACATTACTATAAGGAAACTCATTTCATTTTGTTCCACAATGCTAAAATATGACCCTGCATTAAACATACAGTACACCTCCTACTTATCAATTGCAGTAGCAGAAAGTGGCTTTCCTAGAAGTGACCCTAAAATGTAAGCCAGAGAGTTCAATGATCACTGAGTATTTATGTGCATGACATCAAAACATCATACCAACATTTAATATGAAGCACCCAGAACTCATTTTCCCTATAACAGTAATAACTTATATTTAAATCTATTCCTAGGTTCTCTGTGCCATAAGCCTTCTATGGTACACTCTTGAAATAAATAAATCACATGACCAATATATAAGTCATTTATTGTTTAAATGTCTTACAAGAGACCAAAGTTGTTATCCTTACACAGTAGTAGATATACTATGTCCAGATACATAACAAAACTATATGCTCTTAAGATCATTATTATAACATTTTCATATAAACAGCAGTTTCCATTTAATTTCAGATAATTAGAATGAGGTTGATATTAATGCATGAAAGCCAGTTATAGACATATTTTTCAGAGATCCCTGAGTTTCTAACAAAATATATGCTTGTTCATTTTATATCTATTACTTAGACATCTATTTATTTCTGTTTTTGCCCCCACATACCAGATGGGCTCATTGGCTCTTTGGCATTCATTTAAAAAAAAAAATACTATGTGAGCAGAATGTTAGTGTCTTGGCAGGGTATTATAGGACATATAGTTGAAAATGAGTTTTATTCAGGACAAACTGCTTCCTGTTTGCAGATGAAATACTTCTAATGCAAACTTTATGTTTTATGTAATATGAATTGACACAAAAGCTCTTTGATTATAAGATTGAAATTATACAATTTTTTTCAGATTAAGTACAGCTAATTTTGAAAAATATAAACTTTATAGTGAGTTTTGGCTTAGGTGGGTTATTTTAGATACCTAGAGATAACTCAAATTAGAGGTTAACTAAACTGTTAATAAATATAGTATGCATACTAGTTTTGAGCCCTTTTAATATTTTATCTGTGATATTATGACCTGCTAAATGAAGGAGAAAAACTTCATTTAGAAATGTCAGAGACCATATTATTAAAAGTTATGGTCCATTTACATTTTTAGATATTGCATTTACCTATAGATCTTCCACTTCTATCATTTCAGGCATAGCATTCAAATTTTTGTCATTGGTTTGTTTTTCTTCCTCTCATCATATTTCCCATCATATTGTTCCTGCATTAGTGCTGGCCACTATAAATACTGTTAATTTTAATCATGTTTACTGACGGGGTTAACCATAGTTGTCTATAGACTAAAAGAGTTTCAGACAATTTTCCTTCATTATACAAAAAGAAAATTTCTTATAATTAAAAAAAAAGCCTCAATATAAATGGTATAAATATGTGGCACCTATGAAAATATCCCTCTCAGATCTCCTAGTGGGGCATGCACAGGTGACTAATGGCCCAAGCTGTTGCATTCTGAAATCAATCACCACCTTGGGCTCCTGGCCACACTTCTGAAGGGCTGCTCTCAGCCATTGACTGAATGTAGGTGGTGCAATGGTTTGAATATTTGGCCCCTCCAAAACTCATGTTGAAATTTAATCTCCAATGTGACAATTTTTAGATGGGGCCTTTAAAAGGTAATTGGGTCATAAGGGCTTTGCCCTTATGAATAGATTAATTCCTTTGTGGATTAATGAATTAATGGATTCCTAGGTAACCTTGGGAGTCAGTCTGGTGGCTTTATAAAAAAGAAGGAGACACCTGAGCTAGCATACTAAAACTCCTTGCCATATGATGCACTACACTGCCTTGGGACTCTGAAGATTGTCCCTACCAGCAAGAAGGGCCTCAACAGATGTGGCCCCTTGACCTTGAACTTCTCAGCCTCTATAACTATAAGAAGTAAATTCTTTTTCTTTATAAATTACCTAGTTTCAGGTATTTTGTTATAAGCAATGGAAAACAGACTAAGACAGATGGCTTACTAAGGTAAACCAGCTCCTGTGAGACATGGGACTCCTCTGATGAGCAACTTTGACTAGAAGACTCAGCCTTCAGAAAGCTTCTTAGAAACGCACTATAATCCTTCTTCTCTGGTCCCCTTGACAGAGACCAGACCTGCATCTGAGTGTAATGGCTCTCACAATATCCTCTATATACCTCCCCGCTTTCCCTCATTAGCGTTTCCCCCAAAAGACCTTGCACATATAATCCTGTCTTGTCCTCTACTTTTGAGAGTACCCAGAAAAACACAAGCGGAATAGAGAAAACATATTAAGATGGGAGTTTGAGACTGGCTCATTCTTTGCCCAACAGACAAAGAGAATATAATTCATAATGTTAGGGTGGGGCATGAGAGTTACTTGCGTAAATAGGGCCCCAGTTGCTAAACTTTTGCCAATGGTGCCTTAAAAAATGTTCGGGTTGAGGAAAATGTTTTTGAGGTGTGATCATTTGTGCATTTGAATGATAATGGGATAAACAATGCTTATGTGATAGTGAAGTTGGCTGATTACCAAGTTGTATTAATTTCTTTCCTTCAGAAATGAGAACTGATGGTCATTTACAGACAGATTATGGCTGTGTGTGAGAGAGTAAGGGGTTAAACTGTGGTAGCTTACAAAGAAGTCGTTATTTTATTCTTTTTCAGGGAAAGAGCTAAGACTGCTGTAATTACTGTTATAAATACAATAGAGTTACAAAACTCAAAGAGATGTTTTAATGCTCAACCTCTAGTATATCTTGAAGCACAGAAGTCATATTAACTCTCACTGGGGAAGAGGGGCGTCCACCTCTGCAACCCCAGAAGGGGAGGATCTGCATATCAGCATGCTCGGAGCCATCCATTTAGTCAACCCATGTTTTAGAGACCCAAGTTTTCTCTACCAGACCACTGTCCTGTGCTTTAAGGTACTACAGAGGTGTCTCCAGCAAAAACAGGTACCTCCCCCTGTCACCTCAAGAGCTTTCCCAACCTCTTGCCTTAGCTCTCAGGATGAAAACTAGGATTAAATATAAGCATAACACAACTGGGGATATTATAATCCTGAAAGAGATTATACACTAAAAGAATTGCAAGAATTTGGTAGCACATAAAAGCAAAAGTGAGGACAGTATCAATGGGATTGGATTTCGAGATTGCTTGACAAAAGGGGGCACAAATGTAAGAATGGATCAACCAGAACTTATTGAACTGGGGGCACTTTCTCAGAATATGGGATTTGACATTCTGGGAATGTTTCCATTGAATGGATGAAACTTGCTGCTATGGTGATAGCTCTTTGAAATCTGGAGGAGATGATGACAGAAGCCAAATGTAGTAGAAATGCCTGAGCTGCCCTGCCAAGTGATCAAGGGTGGGCGGAAGAAGTTAAGGAAAGTGAACATTCATTTGGCAATGGATATGTTATGTCAGGCCAGAAAACTCACCAGAGGATTATATTACATCACATGGGAAGGCCCGGGGAATACATCATTCACCAAGACTACTAGAAAAGTGCTGGTGAGAGGGGCACCAACATCTATGAGATGTTCTGTTTTATCTCTCTTGTGCAACATTAGGGTGGACAGTGGGAGAAACAGTCAGAGAGCTGGGCTTGTTAATATCCATAGGGATAGTGGAACCCTGTAGCAACAGAGGCCAGGGAGCATCACTTTACTATCAGGAAGCAAGGGGCTAATATCACAACTGGCAAGGTCAGGACAACCAAAGGATCATGACCTGCAGCTAGTTTTAGAGATGGTTAAAATAGATTGGTATCCTTAAGGACAAAATAAATAAGAGTGATATGTACAAATTTTAAAAATGAAAAAATTTAAAATGTCATGAAGGAAGGAATAAAAGACTGAGAGTGACCATCACAACAGAAAGTCACAAACTGCTAGTTAGTTTCCAGAGCTGAGATAGTTATCAAGTCAGGAACTTGCTGGATGAAGAAGAGGTCATCACTAGGAGAGATGACCTGGCTATGCTATGACACGTGTGTACAATATTGGGAGAAGGGGAACACACAGAGAATTTATGAAAATTATTAGACACAAGGTATGAGTAGACATTGATATTTGAAGACAAAAAGTATCATTATTACCCCATCTTCATCCCTATTAGAGTAAGCTTATAGGATCCAAGTGATAAATGGAGTCTTGTGTCCTGACCAAAGTCCAACTCACAATATGCCCACTGGATCCATGAACCTGCATCAGGATAATTGTCCCATTCCCTATGGGTATAATTAGAATTGATACACTTTGCAATTTGCCTAGCCCCCAAATTAGGTCCCTGGCCTGAGTGGTAAGAGTGATCACAGTGGGAAGGCTAAGGGAAAACTCCTCAAATTCCCCCTTACTATGACAAAGATAGTAAATCAAAAACAATACTGAATCCTGGAAGTAAGAAAGATTGAGATGAGTAACTCTATTAAATCATGAAAGCATGCAGAATTTGTAGTTCCTATCATATCATATTTTTATTTAATATGTGAGTCTTTCCCTACAGAAAATGAATGAAACTTGGAAAATGACTGTAAACTATTTCAGGGTCAACTAAGTAGTAGTCCTGGTCCCAGGCGCTGTGTTGAACATGGTATCATTTTAGAGCAGATTAATAAAGTCTCATGTACATAGGATATGGCCATTGATTTTGCAGTTATGCTCCTTTCATTCCAAAAAAAGAGTATTAGAAACAGTATACATTCAAATGGGGTGGAAAAGAATATTCACTTACATTTTTAGTGCAAGTCTAAGAAAATTTTCCCTTCCTGTGTCATAATATAATCTGAAAAGACCTGTACTGCCTGAACATACTGTAGAACATCATATTGATTTATTTCATTGATGACATCATGCTAACTGGATGGAATGAAAAAGATTTTATTGTACTAATGGCCTTGTTAAGACACATACTTCCATGCTGCTCAGGACGCCCTCTCAGTTCCTTACTGATGGTTGGTATTTGGCAGAAACCGTGTACTGCAGCAGAGGGAGTCTCAGCCCAGAAGGCTTATTAGGGCCCAAGGGTCAGGAATTGGTTGAGAAGTTGATCATTTGTTTCTAGCACCAACAGTAAAATGTGGATGGGTGTGTTTGTGTGTGTATATGTGCATATATATGATATAATATGGATATATATGTATTATACTTGTATATATATATTATGTATGTATTTTAATTTCTTGTCATCTGCTGGCTTTCCTTGAATTTATGAAAAATATATAATTGTGCTCAGAGCTCTAGTTCCTGGTAGTCAGGTGGCCATGGGGTAAAAGCACAAGTGTGATCACCAACCTCCTTGTTGCCATGCTGAAGAGGCTAATAGTTGAAAGATAAATGTTTATCTCATATATATATGTGTATAAGAGAATTGGCTAATGGCCTGCACATCTAGTTAGTGAATTGGGAAATAAAAGGGCTGGAAGTTCAAAAGCAAGGGAGACACATAAAAATGAATGTATAAAAGTGGACATAGTGTATGAAGATTTTTATTTCACATGTTAACACCCACAAAAAGCATCCATCCACCATGGAGGAGTCACTTACCACCAAAGTAGAAAAAAGGAATGGATCAATTGACATTAGCTGTGTTTTATCATTGACTACCCCACAGAGTGATATAATATTAATTTACTTTTGAATTAAATTAATTATTTAGGGAGGACATAGTTTATTACACACCATCTTACTAAAATAACCACTATTTAGTTAATATTTTACAAATATTAAAATCAATTTATAATACATATACAACTACTGTTGTAAAAATTCTCCACTTACATCACCCAAAAATCTTTCCTTGATGTATTTAATAGGTTCCACTACAACATGCAAAGGCAGTTATTTGAAAATAGAGAAAATGAAATAAAAACACACCCTTACATGAAAGAAAATTCAGGTAATCTTTTTGTAATTGGTGTTGGGTCAATATGTTTAGCTGTAGACAAAGACTAATCATAGCATATTAGACTTTAAATATATTCCAGTAGTGTTTGATAATTTTATTTAACATATGCTGTCATTCAAATTCACATACTACTACTTTGTGTTATAGTGAGATTGTCTTATGTTATGGAGTTATCAATGAATATGAAGAAAATATTTACATTTCTAACTGTAACTTATTTTAAAAATGCATTAATTAAATGTCAGCTATTGGTAGGAATAAATGTCTGGGTTGTGCATTAAGTTCAAGTTGATTATGGAGACATATAGTCAAAATAATGAGCCTAGAAGTACTGAAAGGAATAAAAAGACCAAAAGCAGATACAGCATTTGAAGAAAAATCCTTTCATGTGTTATATTTCTTCTAGCAGCATTTGGATCATTTATGATTAGTTTAATTAATGGATTTTCTTAAACTAACTACTTGTCAGAGACAAGCACACACATATTGTAAATAAATTCTTAAAATAAACATGACATGGATATTGTAATGGTCTATTAATAAACACTTTGCTGTGTGATGATGCATGAAGGTAGAGCTGTAGTGTTTTAGTTGCCTGAGGTGGGTGTTAATGGGGCACTATAATAAAATCAAATAATAATGTTATGTTCTTCTAGATATTGTTAAAATTAACTGTCAGCACTATGTGATCTGTCCTCTTAAAACAACTGAAATAATTAAACTTTATGCATTGTATTAGAACAGTTTTTATATTTTCTTCTACTTATGAATATATGGCTATGGAAAAGGATATGAAAATAACTTTATTTAAGAATACTGAACTCTCCATCCATAGGACAATCAATATTAGTTCTTATTTATCTTTTCATTAGAGTTACAGATTTATTTATTTATTTTTTGGAGATATGGTCTCACTCTGTTGCCCAGGCTGGAGTGCAGTGGTGGGATCACAGCTCACTGTAGCTTCCAATTCCTAGGCTTAAAAGATCTCCTTTCCCTCCCTTAGATTCCAGAGTAGCTGGGACTACAGGTATATGATACCACATGGCTATTTTTTCTTATTTTTTGTAGATATGAAGTCTTACCATGTTACCCAGGCTGGTCTCAGACTCCTGGCCTCAAGTGATCCTCTTGCCTTGTCCTCCCAACGTGCTAGGATAGAGGCATGAACCACCACACCAGTCTAGAGAGTCTTGATTAGTTTCTATTTGAATACTTTAAGAAACATTCTTAGAACTGTGATGCAAATCCCAATTTGACAATGCAGCTATATTTTTAAAGAGCATGGCCTCAAAACATTGACAGACTGCACGCATTTAGATAACATTATACAATAAATTGTTTTTCAAAATTGAAATGAATGTTTTAATAGTGTACCAACACCAACTCCTCACAATTATAGCCTAAAATGTATAAACCATGAAGTCTTTTGATTTCATTAGCAAAATGGATGTTAATAACACTAGTGGTGTAGTTCACAGAATTTATTAGTCACATTTTTTATTCTAAAAAGATGCTCCCAGGATCTGTACAAAATAAATACACAAATTTCACTAAATTAGTTTCAAAATATAGGGATATTTTTGTGGCTTTCTAAATGAACTGATTAGCTTCTAGTTTGATTTAACTTTTTTTGATAAATGGTTATTGTCATTGCATAGTGTTTCAGAAAGACTAATGAAAAGATCATTTTAAGCCTATAATAGCCATACAAATAAATATTAATTCTTGCTTCTGTTATTTCCTTATTTGTTATTACATGCATGAGATTTATGTATGGAACAGCTTGCCTCTCTGGTGCCACAGCCTGTTTTTATAAGAAACATTAGTAAGAATTTAAGGAAGAGAGAAGAAAGAACTTTTATCAATGTGGAGAATACAAATTCAATTTGTTTAGGTTGAGGAGCCTTTGCTTGCATCTCATAATTGTAATATTTGCTTGGACTGTGTATTTTGTACCCTTTCAAATAATCCTGTATCTTTCTTCAACCTCTTATTTTGCTGACATAAGAGGCTGAGAGGTCTAGATCATTAATTCTGGAGGTGATAATTCTAATTATCCTCCAAAACTTTACTCCTCTTTTGGTGGTCCTGAAGACAATGAGAGCTGATACGGCAGCAGAATTTAAACATGGCAACACTCAAGAATGTGTCTTAGTCCATTTTTGCTTTTATAAACAATACCACAGACTGGGTGATTTATGAAGAGCAAAAATCTATTTCTCACAGTTCTGAAGGCTGGGAAATCCAAAATCAAGGCATCGACATTTGATCTGGGAAGGGCCTTCTTTCTACATCCTCACATGGCAGAAGGTAGAAGGGCAAGCCAGTCAAAGGCTGTGGGAAGCCTCTTTCAAAAGGCCTTAATCCCATCGAGCATGGAAGATCCCTTGTGGCCTAATCACCTTGTAAAGGCCCCACCTCTTAATACCATGACATCAGCAACACTTGAATTTTGGAGGAAACATATTCAAATCATAGCAGAGAGAATGAGCAAGTGATTTGATTTCAAGGGACATGAAGACCTCTTTTCAGACTTCACTGCTATGTTCTTATGACAATTTGAACTTCTATCTTATAATATGGAAATAGTTGCTTCTGGTTTTAAAATGAAATCAAAATGGTGGTGTTATCTGGATAATCACCCCAAATGTGGATGGTAACAGAATCCTGAGAGAAAAAGTGCAACTAATTTCAAACCAGCCATGTCACCACATGTGCTGTGAAGGAGGTCCAACTTGAAAAGTAATTCCCTTTTCCTAAGTCACTGCTCTCAGAGACACGTTGCAGGGGACTCACTTTGTTATTGAATTTCCATTTTCCTTACACTTTTGAATTAGAAGCATGAAAATAGCTACCAGTTTACCTTGTAAGGAAATATAAATCTCAACTCTACTCCTGAAAATATGGTTTTTATCTCAGCATGTTGACTGGGAAAGAAGATTGATTTGGGTAGAAATATCAACTTTTCCCTTCATTACAAAAAATTTAAGAAAAATAAAAAATAGAAGACATTTTGCAATGTTATGCTATTTCCAATCAAACTTAGCATAAGGTGAATTGAAAATGTATTTCTCCTTTTCATTTTTCTCTTCTTCATTAATCTATCATCTACATAATGTTTATAATAATTCTGTAGCTCTATTGTTTTCCTTCCTTTCTTCTTTGTGACATTTAACTAGCATCTGAGAAATCAATTGCCTCACCACTCTATGCTAGCTGTTCTATTGTCTGATATTGGCCCCTCGGTCCAAGATTGTTCTACTTACATCACTGAGCAGAGAGCAGCATGCATCTTTTCTATGTTTGCTCCCTGACAGCTCTTGTCTTCAATAATAACAAGACAGAGCTTTCAGAGGCTCTTTTAAATAGAATTACTCAGTTTGTTTCCACTCTTGCATTACATAAACACACTTAAAAATATATATGCTGAAAAGCGTATCTAGTATAATTCTCATTTATATTTCCCCAAGTAATTTGCTTTAGGATCATGAATTCAGTTTCTATGGGGTAGGGATATATCCTGAGGTCCAGACACAGGCTGTTGATGTGAGAAATAAAAGTGTCACTTTAATGAATCAATCAAAAAGACACTCTCTTACTTTGAGCAGTGGAGATCTTTTATTATGGAACTCAATGGAAATTGGAAAACTAGGGCAGGAGGTAGAACTTTAAGCCATGGGAACAAAAACTAAATATGGCTGAAATTCAGCCACAAGCAATAGTTATTCTTAACTCTCAAAGACCTCCTGACTTTTTTCCTTCTTGCTATAAACCTTTCCTGAGGGGTAAAGTAGGTGGGAAATTAAAAGAGGACACAGAATTATTTGGCAAGTCAGGCTATTTGGCTGATGAATAATCAAATTTTTACCAACAGATCAAAAATAGCATGTTTGTTTGGCTTTTTTTTTCCTTGAATTTTAAAATATAGCTTAAGAAATACTAAAAAAAAAGAAATATAAAAGAATAATCCAAAATTTGGTGTTACACGTTCCCAATAATTATTAATATATAATATACTATTATTTTGTTAGATTTTCTTTTTTAGAAATATTAAAAAGTAACATTTTCCTTTTTTTTTGAAAAAGTAAGTCTTTTAACAAGTGACATTTGAACTGTGCTAGCTCATGGAGTACAGATCTATCACTTAACCCACTGGGTTTCATTTATTTGTGAAAGAGTGATATCTTTATATTCTCTCTTAGAGACAGCAGTGGCTTAGCCAAGTGTGGCTTACAAGGACCACCTATTTTATATGCTGTGGGGTGATGGGAGTGACAGCCATGAACAGTCTAGGCAACGTAAATAATATATAAATTACCGCATGCTCTCCAACGAGCCATAACTGGAGAGGTTTTCTATAAACAATTAAGTTAATATGCTATACTGCCTGATGCAGAATAAGAAATACATGATTGTTCTAATGTGCTTCTTGGTTTTTCTTTAGTGCACTAAAACATTTTTAATGTTTTCAAAATTATCTCAACTGAAAATTATCTGCAGCCCCAGAAGGTGGAAGAAAAATAATTATCTGACATTTTTCTCTTTCTCTGCTTTTTTTTTTTTTTTTTTTTGGCAAAATAGAGCACTCTGTAAAGAGGTAAAGAAAACTGATGGGTAAATTGGAGGAAAAGTACATTGAAACTGGCAGAATCGTTCACTGTACCATTGACCTTGGCTGCCTCAGGACCCTCTGATGCTAATTCCTTGGGAGAGTCAGGGAATCGTGTGAGTTAATAAGCAAAGGCTATCTCTGAGTTTAGATTTAGTAAGAGTGATTCATTTGCTCCCATTCTCATAAGAGAGATTGGCTGACGATTAAACCAATCTATGTGTTAGAAAACAATAAGGATGCTTCATCTGAAGCAGGTTTTTCTAAGATTTATCAAATAAGAATCTATTTGGACCTGATGCGATTGTTACGATGACCAGTGAGATAGTGTACTTTAACATTTTTAGATTTCCAAGGAAGAAGCACATTGAAGTGAGTGAAAATACTATTATTGTGAAGTCATAGAATCACATAAAGTTAAAATATCATTTCTCAAAAGCACTTCTTGCAAACTATGAAACTATAAGCACAGCCATTTCTACACTATCTTTTTAAATCTAAGGAAAGTGCATCCAACTAACTACTATTTAATAAAAGTAATAGAAGCTCTTCCTTTTGCAGAAAACATTTTTCATCTACCAAGTGCAGAGAAGGAATATTAATATTGATTCAGTCTCAGATATGAATCCTGACCTCAAAAGTACTCAATGTGATCAGCCTGTATGTGCATTGGCCCCATGGATTATGAATTCTGACTTTTTTCTTGATGATGACATTTTAAATCAAAATAATTTTAGCTTTCTATAGTAATGGTAAAGCCCTGTGTATTTCAAATGCTTTTGGTACAGCCAGTAAAGGACAGAACACTAGACTTTTCTTCATAGTCATTCTGCACAACACTATTCCATTGACTGTTAGGATCCACTTCCCAAAATAATTTAGTAAAATCAAAGTGGTAGAATATGGTAAATACATGTTTTGTCTTAGCCAACAATATACTAATATAATAGATGAAACCAGGAGGGTAAAGTGAACAGATTCATAGATAATCATATACATTTGTTCCCTTTGAAAGGAAGGTTTCTGGTCATAAAAGCACACTGATTCCAGAACATGCAGATGCCAAGTGCAGTCAAAATTAAGAAATTATATATTTCTAAACATCCTTTATTGACCTAGGTGATTTAAAAATGTAGTACTCCTTTAAAGGGAGTAATTCTTTGTGCTTTCAAAAATACAAATTTAAATGCCATAGTTTCCAAGATCGGCAGTCAATTTTGAAATGGTATATGCTACTAGCCAGAATTTCCACTCTAGTTTCAGAAACACTGTGAACTGATTGCTTATGTCCTTGACACTTCACTAAATTTCTCCTTGGTGATGTATAGTCTATACAGTTCATATACCTTGTTGAAAATGACCCATACATTCAAATATAGACTTTTGCATTTCCATTTAGTTCATTTATTTTTAGATTTAACTTAGTTATTATTTCCCCTTGACTCCATTATTTTATTTCCTTCTCTTTCTCTTCAGTTTTCTGCATTTTTTTCTAATTTCCTTTCTCAATTATCTTACTCCCTTTCCCACATATATTGATCATTGAGAACTTTAAATGAGTCACATTATCATGAAGCAAGATATGAGTCTTTCATGCATAGAAACATCCCAGGACATCACTTTGGTACTCAATTCCCACTGATGCTGTATTTACTAAAAAGTGCAAAATCAGAGAGCATGACCAATTAACGAGAGTCAAAAAAGTGTGCACATTTAGAGACAGATAAATAAATTCTTCCACTTTTATCTCATTAATATTTGATGAAAATAGAGTGTATAGTTTGAAATGTGTTTCTTAAAAAATATTTGATAGAGTTTGCAGTGTTTCCACAACTTGAAATGCTGCCCTAGTTACTGATACTAGTGACTATAAGACAGAATGGGTTTTTGCTTGTGAATGTGTTTTCTGTGGTAATTTTAAATATTTGAAATCATGGTGCAGAAATAATCCACCTGTAGAGACTGACCAAATGCGTCATTTCAAGAGATGTTCTGTCCCCAAAGGGGATCATCTGCCTCTCTCACTTCTTTCTTTGTGTAGTAGAATCATTGAATGATTTTTAGGATTTGTATGGTTCATTATGCTTTTCAAAGTATCTGCAGGTCCCTTTAGGAGTTTAGACTATGTGGTGTGATAAGATTTTGCTGATAAATAGCAAAATTCCTTTTGCGTACTTTAAAAAAGTTATTATATGTGCATTGTAAGCACGTGAGGACCTTAATTGTTCTCTTTTGTGGATGCTCCAAGAAGCCAAGCCTGATCACACAACCCCACAAAGTACTCTCTATTATTTAGAATTAAGTGTTAATGAGTGGAAAATCATAAAACACAGCTGACAGCCAGGACAGCCAAAGACGGACAAAAGCAAAATGAGAAAATTGTCACTATGTGATCAGATTCTTCTTGTGTGCAATTTAAGGTGCCAGGCTGGCTGTATCCCTCTTTGTCTATCCAACCACTTAACAAACATTCATGGAATAACTGTCATGACAGGTGGATATAAGACAAAGGAAATGGAGGAACTGTTCATGGGAGCCTACAAAGCAGACAGATAAGCACAGAGCTAAGAGATTTGATGGGTGCAAATACCATGAGGAAGGGGGAGGGCTTATGGGCATCTCCTGAGGCAATCGGGACAGAAGAGTTTCTCTAAGTGCTTTAGAAGCCTCTGAGATGTTCTTGGGAAGAGTGGTTTGAAGCAGCATAGTGTGATTTTCAGTAAACTGGCCAGGTGTATTTCTTTAACAGATACTCTTTTCTGTTAAGTTATGCCCTGCTTTTGATCTTAACTGGCAAAAGAAAATAAAAATTTAGGCACCTGATGTCACGAAATCATTACATTAATGTGAAAGGGAGTTGAATGGATTAGAATATATTAGGAAATATTGCATAAAATTTAATATATAACATTGTATGAAATTTCTCATATATCAAACAACAGACCCAAAGTGATCATTTCAAGTAGTTGAATAAATAAATGCTGTTCTGTATTCCATTTTATGAGAGGAAATTATGGGAGAGGGATTTTAAAATAGAATTTGTTTGATAGGTAAAACAGGTATAATCCATAAAAAAGGGAAAACTCATTAAGTAAGAAAATTCAAGAAATAAATATCTTTATATCTTTCCCAGAAGGAATATGGAGAGACCCTAGTGGAAGGCTAAAATAGAATGCACAGTAAAATTAACTAGAATGGTTAGAAAATGAGAAAGTATAGAAAATTAGTTGTCTTAATAACAATAATTAGTTTTAAAGTTATACCCCATATGTACCAGTTTTCAATTTATTTTGTCTAATTTTCTTCTGCTTATTGTTATAACTCTGTTGTGGATTATCTTCACATTTCATGTTAGGGAGGCAGCTGTCACGTGGAACTGAAGCTATTTTTTCTCAGTTATTGAATCACACGATCATATTATCTTAGCAGGAGAGAGGTAGAAGATAGTTGCATATGAAAATCTATGTCAAGAAAGATGGACCTAAAAGGAGTAGATTTGTAGGCTTAGTGTTATTGTTTTATAAACATAATAAAGTCAACACATCCAATCTAGCCATGAATTTTCTTGGCACTACCTTTAAACTATATCAAGGATCTAACCATATCTTACCAGTTCCATCACTGCCACCCAAGAGCCAGCTGTGGCCATATCTTAGATTTTTGTAATCCTTTCTGAACTGGTCCTTCTGATTCTACTCTTATGACCCTGTAGACTATTCTCTTCTCAGGGACAGTGTGGCCTTAATATGTAAGTCCCAGTATACATGTGACCTCCCGTTTCCAACAGTGTAGAAGCCAAAGTCCTCAGAGTGACCTGGTGCCTTGTCATGTCTCTGGCATCATCCATTCCCACCCTCTTTGTTGTTCCCTTCACTCCAACTGTACTACTCCTGAAACAGGAAAAGCAAGCTCCCCCCTTAGAACCTTTGGGACTTGCTGTTTCCTTCTCCTGAGATGCTCTACTCCTAGATGTGTGTTCATAGGCTTGTTTAGCTCCTTAATGCCTTTACTAAAATGTTAGCTACTAGCTGTTATTGCAGTTTAATATTTTTACTTAATGTTTAATGCTTTAATATTTTCATTAAGCCACAGTAACAGCTGATCTTAGCAAATCCAACTAGATCTTTTCATTATATCTACTCAATTTAATTCATGTTTTAAAATGACAAAAATAGTAAAAATATTAATAACCTTAAATACTCATTCTATGTTCTAATCTATTTGTGGATAAATTGCTGAGTTTATACATATAGAATCCATAAATAAGTGAAATTCAAGATGTCTTTTAATCTTTTTTTTTTTTTGCTTGATTGATTATTTATTTTTATTTATTTATTTATTTTTTTTTCAATTTAATTTTACAGAATCAAAGAGTCTAACAGTATATCTTGTTAGATACAGTATGTCCTCATAATGTATACATTATTTCTTGTACAATGATATGAAATAATATGGGAAATATTCATGATAAATTATTAAGTGAACAGTGCAAGTTAAAAACAATAGTTTCATATTTTTTCCCCACCCCCTCTTTCCCGAGTCAGCACCTTCAAGTGTTACCACTCCCCAAACGGTGCGCAATGCACTCATTGTGTAGGCATACCCCCATCCCCTCCCCCACCCCCCACCTCAGTCTGATGTCCAATTGGTGTCGTTCCCAGATTTGTATTTAGGTGATGATCAGGGAAACCAATTTTCTGGTGAGTACATGTGATGCTTGTTTTTCCATTCTTGGGATACTTCACTTAATAGAATGGGTTCCAACTCTCTCCAGGAGAACCATAGAGATGTTGTATCTTCATCATTCCTTATAGCTGAGTAATATTCCATGGTATACATATACCACAGTTTACTAATCCAATCATGTATTGATGGGCATTTGGGTTGTTTCCACATCTTTGCTATTGTGAATTGTGCTGCTATAAACATTTGGGTACATGTGCCTTTGTTACAGAATGACCTTTTTTCCTTTGGGTATATGCCCAGTAATGGGATTGCTGGGTCAAATGGCAGGTCTACTTGAATCTTATAAAATCATGTCAATAATTAGTAACAATCATACAGTTTCAAAACAAATGAGCCATTATTTTAAAATATACAATTAATTATAATTTTAATTTAGTATAAAATCATTATGCATATGGAGATATTTAGTTATTGAATAAGTTTTTTATCTTTGCATAAATTGATTGAGGAATATGTCAAACTTTCTGGGCTTTAAACTATATACAAAATAGATTAAAAAAGCAAGCTTTATAGTTCAATACAGCCATTAATGAGAATTGGAGGTGATTCAAATTTAATTCAAAATTTGGTTTTGTCGTAAATGTTTTTATTGTGGTTTTTGTATAAATTGTTTATGTGTATAATTTCCTTAATCTGAGGGAGGAGTACAGTATGTTATATAAATATATGTAGTAGTCATTAGCTTCCTTAAATACTTATTTTCAGTTTTAACAAATTCTTTGCCATCATGATTCAATTCTTTTCCTAAAGATGCTCTTTCTTTAGCTATTTATGTATAAGCAACAAGAAAATCATGTTTTAACAAATATAGTCAATGGCTGTTTCTAAAAATGTTCCTAGTGACTAATGTGTAGACATAGTCATCTTATATAGTAATAAGCTACCATCAACAAAGAATTTTCATATTGTCATTGTCTGCTATATTTTTTAATTTATTTTTTATTGTATACATTTAAGGCATACTACATGATTTGATATATATACACATAGTGAAATGATTACTACAAATACATTTACATATCCTAATGTATGTTTTTGAGGAGTTCTCAGGTCTCATATATATCTGTGTTCAACGAAAGGAGGAAAAAAAGGCTCTCCATGTGAATCCATAAAAATCTAAAACCTTTCACTATTCTCTCAAAGTCAAAATCCCTCGGTGATTTTTTTCTGAAGGCTGGATTCACATCACCTGATATATTCATATTTCTTGACACTTTCAGTAATTATAGTAAATGTTTCCTTTATTTATTCCAGAAAAAGAACCATTCGTATTTCAAGCATATTTTAAACTTTTGAATTTTAATCTTCACACTTCTTGCACTTACGGTTTTATTGTTTTAATGCACATTTGATCTATGCTTTTGTCAGTTTTTTTTTGAGGTTTCTTCATTTTTAGCATTCATGGGTGCGAACAATATTTGAATTTATTATACTACAGGATTCAACTCAATTTAACATTTTCTTAGTGATGAGTGAACCCAACCATCTTTTTTATTTGTCAAATGACTTGTGCTATTTTTCAAAGTTTTGGTTCACTATAATCCCAGTTACTTCTTTCTGAACAAGTTGAATTTAAGAAAATCTCCATGGGAGTAACTCTTCTTATTCTTTATTCATTATTTATGAAAAATGGATGTATATTCCTCATTATAGCAATTCATAAATCTTAGAGTAAATTTGTAAATGAATCTTCTCGTGAAATTAGATGCAAACAGTTGTGTATATAATTGAAACCTATAGTGAAATACATTTTGAAGTAAGGGATTTTTTTTGATACCAACCAACCAAAACACAAACGAACAAACAAAATCGAAGGATACACAACACTGTATATAAACTCAAACATATTACTGCGTTATATTGGCATATTAGTGCTCAGTAATATAGTCCTAAAACACTGAGGTCAATAAATGTAGAATGTAAATAGACAGGTCAAAATGTCTGTATCATTTAGTAGTCCCTTTGTGACATTAGCTCTGAAATCATTTCTAGTACTTCCAGAAATATTTGGATTGTTTTTCAAACTGTTTGTTAGGCAAATGACTAGCTACGTTAGAATTCTTAGACTAATATACAAAATAATCAAACAGCACAAGCAAAGTCACAAAAATTTAAATACTTTGACATGAATTGAAACCTTTTATTAACATATGCTGTTCTCCCATCCACAAGTAAGCGTACTGTGAACATACAGGAAATGGGTATAGATGCACTGTAACCAGCCTTTGGATCATTCAGAAGGAAGATCCATATGTTGGACAAATATATTCTGACTTGAATGTGCATCACTGTCAGTTGGTAAAAGAGTGTTCACAATACTTATGTCATAAAAATAATGCTTTAAAATTTGTTCCGAACCATAAATACAACAACAAAAATAAAGTAATTGTTATCATGGTACAATTATTGGTATTTCCTTTTCATCTTCACAATTTTAGCTAATATTGTTTCATCATGTTAGTTGATAATCACAAAGAATGACTTAGATGTTGGGTGATGGGGAAAAAAGTCATGAGCAATTTACCTATCCATTTTAATCAATGATCTAAAAAATCGCATATCAGTGTTCCAAATTAGTGCAGCTCTAACCACAAAGCATAGATTTCTTCACATTCATTTTCACCTTTCTCCAACTTCTGAACCCTAGCCATTCTACTTCCTCTGTTATTCTTCCTCAAATAAATGTTTGCTCATAACCTGAACAGGGATAACAATAGGAATAGCAAACACTTTGATAACATTTATTATATTCCAGACCCACCCTAAGAACATTGCATGAATTAACCCCTCCCATCTTCACACTAACCCTAAGGGGCCATTACTATTATTTTTTCCATTTCTCAGATGAGGAAAATCAGGCACAAAAATGTTAAGTAAATTTCCCAGGGTCACCCATGTAGTAAGGGGAAAGATCAGTTGAACCCAGCCAGTTTAGCTCAACAGTACATGCACATAATCACTATATCATTGCTTCACAAATGTATCACCCCCAGATTTTGTTGAAATATAGACACTAATTGAATAGGTCAGGGCTGGAGGCTAAGGTTGTGCATTTCTAACGAGCTCCTAGGTACTTTCTGTTGCTTCTGCTCTGCAGACCAGAGTAGCAAAGCATTATACTATGCTGTGTCTTGTGTGCTTGGCAAAGATAGAATAAACATGCAGTAAGAAAGAACCCCTTTTTGTCACACATGCTTTCCATGGCACCAAGATTTCCACAATTAAAGCAAGAAGAAGGTCTGAGGTGTCTGGACCTACTAAAGATATAGACAAGGTATGTCTGTCCTCACTGCACTTACTGTACCAGCCCATTGCCCCATAATCAGGTCATTTTAATTTTTGAGACCAAAGAGTTCTCTCAATATGAAAAGGTATGATTCATATTCATATAAATTAACCGTAAGTCTGAATCATTGAAAGAATTCGATGTTATAATAAGACAACATTCAAAGCTACCTGTGAGATTATAGAAGATGTCCTATGTCTTGTCTCTTCTGGGCCCTGTTTTAAATAATTCAAGATTTTCTCTAAAAATGAGCTTTATAGTCTTCCTATAAATATGAAATTTCATTATGGTCACTCTAAATGTAGTAGAAATCTCTTTTTCTGGAAAATATATATTATTTCAATAATTTGGGGGATACATGTAAATGATTGAAACCAAATTATTATTCTACATTCCTTAACATCCACACAACCATAAGTATTCAGCGGAAATATTTATATCCTTTCTTTAAATTTTGCTGCAGTTTAGAGGTGGTGATTTTTAGCCTTTTCCTGCTCTAGGCTTTGGCTTTTTGACAGTCTTTTTATTAATTCCCTGGAATCATTCAACATTCTTTATAATTCCTCTAAAGTTTTACTTATAGAGATTTACTGTTTTGACTGATGATAAACAGCTACTGAATTTATTGTGTTTTATATTTGATGACCTTGGTTAGCTCTGACACGTTTTTCTCCCTGATACATTAGTATTTTTATCTTTGAGTTGTTTTTGCATAATGTGTATGCATAATCATGCCACCAGCCCATTCAGACTTCTAAGCAACAAGTAGAAAAAGAACATATATTACTAAAGAGTCATTGAGAAAAGTCGTAAGTTACTTGAAACAATTACAGGCAGTTTACTTTGAAAAGGCAAATTAATTGATATTTTAAATGTTTACTTAATGAGTCTTTTCTGATGATGATTAATATCCAACTGCTTAAGATTAATCAAGAGTACATAAGTTTGCCATTGTCCGTCTGCATTTATCTCTTCCATGAGAAGAAGCAGCCCATTTCCTCAAGGTTACTTTGCCCTTAATGTAAGATGTATCTATACTAATTAACTTTTTTGATGTCAGTATTTAACTGATCAAGTTAAGTTTTTCTTTCAATTGATTTGCAATTATTTTTTAACCAATTATTCAATTCATTCAAAACATGAATTAACCCCACTCAGAAGATATTGTTACTTTTGAAAATTATTTAAGAAAAAGACAAGCCTGGGAGCGGTGGCTCACACCTGTCTGTAATCCATGCACTTTGGGAGGCCTAGGTGGGGGGATCACTTGAGGCCAGGAGTTTGAGACCAGCCTGAGTGCAAGTGAGACCCCAACTCTACAAAAAGTAGAAAAAATAGCTGGGAGTGGTGGTCCATGCCTGTAGTCCCAGCTACTTGGGAGGCTGAGGTGGAAGGAGAGCTTGAGCCCAGGAATTTGAGATTGTAGTGAGCTATGATCAATCCACTTATTGCACTGTAGCCCAGGAGACAAAGAGAGGCCCTGTCAAAACAAACAAACAAACAAACAAAAAGACAAAAAGATTCAAAATGATACTCAAGTCTAAGTATATAAGCAGCTGCTATTCTGAAGAGCAGTCAGGTTATGGAAGAGGGTTAGAAGTTTCTTAGAGAAACATCTGAAATTAGCTTTCCTGGGAAAGGCAACCGACCTCCTGTTGGGAGTAACAGCTGTTTGCAAGGTCTACAAGAGTGGAGGTCCGTAGCATAGAGAGAGGGGAATAGATGGTGATGAGTCAGAACTAAACAACCTGAGGGAGAGGGAGGTCAGGTGTCTACCAAGAGGAAGCCTGACCATTTAGGCTTGTGAAAATTAGGATTTTAAAATTTAAAATAGAATGTAAAATAAAATAATAAGATGATAATTTGGGAGTGACGGTTACAATTAAATTTAGGGCAAATAGAAGAACAGAAAGGTTATAGCCTGAGAAGGTAAAGCACTGACATTGTTTAAGGGAGAGAAAATTACTGGTTTGATGAAATGCCAACAGATTGATAAAGGCAAAATTTTAAAATAAAAGCATATCCAACTGTTGGTCATACCGGGATCCAGGACATGGGAGATACTAAAGTGACTTTAAGCGCCTCTCTGCTTTTGAATAGGAATTATTTTGTCAGTAAAGGAATAAAAAAGGGTGTTTACAGTATAAATAACTGTGACATTTATAAAAAATGTTTATATAACAAACAGGCAGAAGTATCAGAGCTGCTATTGAAGGTTTGTGCATCTGAAATTTATCATATTCAACAGAAAGTCTCCACAGTGTACTTTTTCACATGAATGCCCTGAAATATTGGTCTTGTTATTTTTCAGTGATGTGTATAAGCTAGAGTAAAACCCGTTTACCAGTTTAATACTTTTTTTATGATAACATAACTATATACAACTCTGATTTATAAAAAGAAAAGCTCAAGCTCTTAACTTCTGGAATGAGTTTTCTTCACAGGAAAAGTGCCCAGATGGAAAGAAATAAAAGTATGTGTTAATATGACATGAAAACTAGAATTGGAAATGCATATCATGGGACTAAAAGCTTCTCATTGACTTATTTTTTAAAAGTCACATGGAATGGTTATGTATTTTTGTAGGTAAAGCAAAACAAAATAAAACAAAACAAAAAAATGGATCTACAGAAAACTAGTCATTCATCCTGTCCCCACCCCTGACATGTTCCCCAGTTTCCTTCTGTTTTGTCAGTATGCTAACCTGGTATTTATAGCTATAATCCTGGTCTTGCTGTGGCACACACACTGAATGCTAGGAGATATCCAAATTACAAATATCTTAATTTTCTTATCAATGCACCTTTTTTGTTTTTTTGAATCAGAAAATTAACACAGTATCATCCCCACACGTGGGAATTTAGGATTCAGATAAATTTTACTTATTTGTCTAAAGTCAGTGACAGATATGGATCTCTAATTTTCATGCAAGAATGTCCTATTTTCAGCAATAATGAATTTAAGATATGAAAAGAAAACAAAGAAAAAATTTGTTTCTAGAGTCCATCTTTCACACTTAACAAAAATGGAATCTCCATAGATACTGTAAGACCATGAAAATATTGAAATAGGAACTTTCTTTTGCCCTTTAAAAAGCAGTGACAGAAAAGTGTTTTAGGATCAAGAAGTGATTTGGTGAGTATAGCCTGTAGGATCCCTCTCAGTGTCATATTAGAAACACATCATTTTCACCTTGCATACTTCATAGGACATATGTAAGCCTCATTCAGTTTTTATCCTTCATTCAACTGTTAAAAATTTGTTGTATCACATGCACATGTTTTAACTCACTTCTACTGCATAGACAGGAGAATTGTGAAATAGATTTTTGTTTTTCCCCAATTTAAAGTAGATCAGAAAGTACTGCAACAATAAAGCTTTCACTTTATTTTCACATATCAACACTAATGTAAAAAAATAGCAAAAATGCCAACTTTTTTATATTTAACACATGCATGCCACTTTCAATTGTTAAATAAAAAGCACCTTGACATTTTAATAAGATATCTTTTGCAAAATCTTGTGGAATAATAGAAGACAAATAATACGAGAATATTTTCATAATCTTATTGAAACAAAGATTTATCTTTTCAGTGAGGGTGCCAATCTTATATTTTTATATAACTCAGTTCTAATTTGCAAATTTCATAATTATATTGCTATATAATAGCTAAGCTGTATTTAAGTTGTCTTCTATACCAGACTGTGCACTGGCATTTTCCATGGTTTAACTTATATAATTCTTATAACAACTTTATGTGGTAGTTTAACAATTGCCACATATTGTAGAGAAAGAACTTGAGACTATAAGTTAAATAGCATTAAGGTTACACAGTTTATAAAAATCCAGGTCTGTTTGACCCAAAAATGCAAGCTTTTAATCATTTTGCTCCTATAATATGGCTCATAACACGTTATATACATACTTAAATTTTCTATTGGGTGTTCTTTTGTAGTGGCAACTCAAGCCAGCAATCTTTCCACATTTTATAAGTCAATTCTGAATGATCAATTTAGGGGTAAGCATAGTATAGGTTAGAAAAACATTGGTTAATTACCTATCCAATACACATTCCCCTCTTCTTGTTTACTAATATAACATGATTTCATTAAGGATGGCAATGTGTATAGCTGAAAAGAATATATTCTCCAGCCTTCCTTGTGGCTAGAAATGGTGAAGTAAAACAATTTTGAACAATGAGGTGTGAGTAGAAGTATTCGGATAGGATTCTGGAATGACTCTTTAAAGGAGAACATTTCATCCTGAATGTGTGGTGTTTTGTGTGACTTTTTTTTTTTTTTTTTACCTTTGCTGTCCTCCATCATCTAGCTTGAAACAAAGATATGATCCCCACATATTTGATTGTTTTTTTTAGATATTGAGGTGCAGGGTGATTCCACAAAGATGACAAAGTTTAAAGAGCCTGATTGTCTCTATTTGAGTTTCTTTATGAGAAATATTCACCCCCTATTCTAACACAGTTGAAAACACAGTTTCTGTTTCTGGGTGTCGCTTATCACAACATAATAAAATTTTCACGTCATATAATATATAAAATTAAACTCGTAGAAAAATTGTTCTTATCCCAGGTAAATTTGATTCAAATTCTCTGTTTTTTAGGTCCTCTGAAGGAAATAGAAGTGCATGGCAAAAGAAGTTTTTCCACTGGTGAGGAAAAACACTTTTCCCATGGCTGAAGATTCATTTGATTTCAAAATCAAAATAGTAAAAAAAAAAAAAAAATTGTTTGAGAAGAGAGTATATAATTTGAAAATTAACTGTTTCAATCACATCAATATTTTAATTACATAGTCATTTGACATGATTCCAACATAAATTTAATTTTCTATTTTATATTTTATGGCTCTAAGATAAAGTATAAATCTTTAGAGAAAATCTTAAGCAATCCAAAATTATATCCAAGAGATAAAGTCATGGTAAAAATAAGATTATTTATGAAAATGTGGAAGGAACAAAAGAACAAGGAAGAAAATAAGGAAGGATAAAAGAAAGAGAAAATAATATACTAGTTCACTGTACAGAAAATAAAACATATTTCTTTCAGTACCAAAGATAAACCAGCATCATGAATTGCTCGGTTTTAATTCTATTATTGTATTTTATAATATTTGCAGAAATAAAATGAGAATGACCTATTTCAACCCTTACTATTTTACTAAAAATTATTCTATTTCTTTCACAAAATAGAGCCAGGGTGAGCTTTTCTGCATTGAAATGAATTCTGAAAAGAATTCATGAAAAGAGGACATACTATTTTGTGTTTGTTCTTGTTTAGAGTAAAAATTATTATGAAAAAAGAAAGCTTACAACAAGTAGGAAATGAATTTCAAAAATAGAAAAAAATACCAATTGAAATATTTATTCCTAAATCTATTTTCTTATAATAAAAAAAATAATAAACAAAGGCAGTAATGATTCTGTAAGATACATGTGTGGTGAGACTAAGGAGATATGGGGATATGGGGAGTGAAGGAATAATCAAAAGAGAGAAAAAAAAAAAAAAACCCTGAAACTGGGAAGGTGAACTCCAACTATTCTCATATAGAATACATAAAAGTGTATCTCTTACTACTCAGAGACTCAGTTCTGGCTTTCCCTGTCTGATTGTCTTTTCTCGTTACTACCATCAAAGAATCAGATATTTATCAACAATAAAGTGAAGGTAGCCTCCTAGGGGTATCCAATTACTTTCTTCTGCAGCCAGCTACTAGGAGATGCAAATTGATTGACAGACAACACTGGATAGTAATCCTCCAGGCCCAGCAGTGCGCCTCCAGATTAAATCAATGTTGAGACTTTTCCAAGACTTTTCAAGGACACCCTGGGGGACCCTAATTGAACCCCAGGTGACTGAACTTAATTCATTTTCAACCCCTGGTAGCTCCCAGACTGAAGAACTCTCCTTAGGCCTGAAACAGCTTGAAGTTTTAGAAAAAAGTAACAAGATCCAAACCAGATCTAGACTCCTATTGTATCAACACATCTATCGTAGTATAAGATACGAGCTCCATGCTTTTGATAGTGGATAGTGACATTACCTTTGCCTGGAGTGTCCTTCTGTCTTAGTCCATTCAGCCTGCCATAACAAAATACCATAAGCTAGGTAGTTTATGAACAAAAGAAATATATTTCTCACAGTTCCGATGGCTGAGAAGTCCAAGATCAAGGCACCAGAAGATTTGGTGTCTAGTAAGAGCCTGATTTCTGATTCATAGATGATGCCTTCTTGCTCCATCCTCACATGTGGAAGGGACAAGGCAGCTCTCTGTGGTCTCTTTTATAAAGCCTCTAATCCCAATCATGAGGGCTCCTTCTTCAGGATAACATCTCCCAAAGGCCCCACCTCCTAATACCATCACATTGATTAGGTTTCAATGTATTGATTTTGGAAGGACACAGACTTTCAGGCCATAGTCCTTTTGTATGCAAGATGAGCTTCTTATTTTTGGTAATGAATCGATAGGACTACTCCGTCTGCCTGGAGTGCCCTTCCTGTTCTCTGTTTCTCTCTAAAATTCTGCACATCCTTTAAAGTCTAAATCTAAAGTTACCTTCCCTGGAAACTCTTTCCCAGTCTTCCACATCATCCTCTGGGTTTCAGAGTGTTTTTTTGGTCCCTCCTATGGGCAATCATATTAGGTCTTTTATAGCAAATGTTTGCTTATTTATTTTGTGCAGCTTAATGACAAGGAAAGCCTATTTTTTTGGTCTTACACCTTTTTTTTTGTACTTACAGAGTGCTCAGTAAGTATAATATGAATGAAAGTATCCTGGTCAAATTACCAAATCTTTCTATGTCTACATCTTTCTACATAAAATGTGAATAATAAATTATATCCCAGGAAAAATTATCATTGGGATAATAAAACTCAAATGTGGTTTGAGAAGCATATAGTTTGAAGCTCTATGTAAATATCAACTGTTAAGAAAAAATAATAAATTTGTGGATCATGCGTAGTATGTTCTGTATCACTTTTGTGGACTTCCGTAAAATGAATTGGATGACAGCAGAAAACGGGTCCAGAGATTAGCTACTTTCCTTGATACTTTGTAAATTATAAGATGAGATTTACTGTTTACTAGGAGTTGTAGAAATTCCTATTGAGTCTGATTCACTGTGTCTCCAGATGTCTAGCAAGCACAGATATGCCAGGCTTATGGGAGCACAGCACAAGGATTTCCCAGTCCAGCTACATTTTAGCTTTTGAAAATGGCTCTGAGAGTGAAATTAGCATATGGCCAATTTGCTGGATTCCCAGAGGTTCCTGGATCATGCTGATACATCTTTATCTACTCATTAGGATTATGGCCTAAAATTTGGTTTTCCTGAGTTTATGCCTATTACTCTTGAAGTATTATAGATAAACAGTTTATTCACATTATGTTTCACTTTCTCCTTCCATGCAGTGGATTAATTAACACTAAACTAAAAAAATATACTTGGTAAATATGTTGACCTACCTCCAATTATATGTAATCTGTTTTCAATGGGCTGGAAGTAGAAAATGATCTTCTAATTACATATACGTATAATGCTTTTTAAAAATTTTTGCTATTACTAGGGCAACATTTAAAGCAGTATACAAATGTTCAGGTTTATTGTTTTAATATATTAATAAGGTGTTTTTCAGGAATATTCAAACTATATATATTCCCTTAATGCTGAAACCAGCTTGTTAAACAAACTCCTATTGATGTGATCTGTATGAAATAAAATTTTGTCTTTCATTTTATATTTAAAAATCTGCTTAATGGCTAATGTCTTCCCTTACCTTCAGGTGAAACTAGGTGGGTCTCAGGGACTCTCTACTCAGCTGTTTACTCTTAATGAACTGCTAGGTGACAAAAACAATCTCAAATCAGAGATTAGAATGCTCAGTTTTGTGCAATAATCAGAACTCTGAACCCAATTTGTCATCACTTTTCCACACCTACCAGTTCCACATGGAGAGACAATAAAAAGACCAATTGAAGGGAAAGAAGAAAAAACAACAGAAACATAATTTCTGGGTCTTCAGGCTGTAGATATGAGGAGGGAGAGGGCAGAGAGCAATGGAATTTTATAGCCGAGGTAAGAAAAGGAATAATGACAAGTTAATTCATTCTATATTGGTATTGCAAAAGTCGCTAAAGGAGAACATAGAAAGAAAAGTCTCAGCATCACTTTAATAGGGAGTGCTACTCAAAAAAGGAGGTACATGATTTTTGAGGTGTGTCACTTGACTGGAGATGTACTGGGAACCTGAGAACACAGGCTTAAAAACATCAGCAAGGCTAGCAACTACTTTCAAATTCTTAAAGCAGATCAGGGGACTTACTCAACTGTGGGAACAAACATAAGCCTCCGTGGAGGTAGGATTTAAAGTTCTAAGGAATGCCAGATCCTGGGAAATAAATTTCAGCACAGTGCTGAGAAAGACGGTTTTGGGACACCACTGGAGAGAAATACTAAAAAAAAATAGCAGGTAATTGAGATTTAGAGACATGAAGTTTGCATGGAGAGTTGACTGTTACAAATATGAGCAACCTGTAAAAGTAGAGACTGTCCAAGGTGAAGCTCACATTCAGTTTAACTCTGGGATTGCAAAAACAGAGGCTAAGGTAGAGAATAAAAAGGGAAAATAAACAAATAACTATATATGTGTATATATAATTTAAGATATGTGTATATATTACATAAACATATCTGGAAATTCCTACCATATATGTGTGTGTTTACATATATAGATACATACCCACCTATGTGCGTGTGTGGAAACTAGAAAAGAAGAAAATGATGAGATTAGACTTAGCAAATAAATTCAAAACTTTGCAAATGTTTAGTTGATCAAATTGCAATCTCAGAAGAAAAGTAATCTGAATAGGTGGTGGATTTATCTATTTTTGGAGCTTGACAGCTTATTGACTTCTCATCAAAAGCTAACTCTAAGATACGTATGAGTTCAAATATTCTGGACTATGGACACCACTGGCAGGTAAATCTTAAGCAGCCATTTTCTTTTTTCTTTCACAAGTTCTCTCATAGTTCACAAGTAATATTAGTTTATATTCATTATTTATGGCCAATTACAGTGGGCAGGATATAGTTAAAATAGCTGGCCTATGATCCTATCTTCCCTATTACCAGGGATATTCTCCAGGAAAAAAAGAACAGAAGGTGGTGACACAGTCTAATCTCTTTCTAAACATAATAACTGGACCTTTGGATAAGTTAACTAATGATATTTGTGAGGAGGGAAGGCTTTACTTACGTAACACTTAGTAGTGTGTTTCCGATTTAGAATTGCACATGGTAAACACACTTGGAACACATGTGTTTGAGAAGCATAGCTCTTTGGAGAATATTGGGGTATATATACTCTTGGGGTATAAAATTGCCCTATTTAATAAATTAAATAATCTCTGTTGTATGAGATGACTAATAATACTCATTTGAGACTTCATCTACAAATCTGAGTCAGAAGACACATGTACAATGTGGGAAGGAAGGACCTGGGATATACTATGTGAGGTCTCAGACTTCTGCCTTCCTCTGTACCTCTTGAATAAAGCTTGATACTGGGTAAGATCTATGATATGCAGTAATGTGCCTGGACAATCTGATATATTTGTGTCCACTCAGATTTGTGCTATGAGCAAAGTTGTCCTTCAGTTCAATGAATCAAAATCTTTTAGTAAGAAAAATGAATGCATTGAAAATGTGGTAGAAATAAAATGAAGGATGGTCTCTACTCATCCTTAGTTTAAGGAGATAAAAGATTTGAGACGAATTACTGGAGAAAAATCTTACCAGTGGAATTTGGAAGAAATAGACACCAACTGGGATAAATTAGAAAAGTCAATTGATAGCAAATATAAGGCTAAAAGAAATGTGGCAATAATATCATATTTGTTTGCTGTTGTTAGCTCTGGTAAAATCTACATCAGCATTATCCAATAGTACTATAATGGGAGCCAAAAATGCAAGCTATATTTAAAATTTAAAAATTTCTAATACCCGTATTTAATCAAGAGGTATACTTATAATATATCTCTATTTGGACTAGTCCAGATTCTCTTGCTCAATGCGTACTCACTATACAGCCAGTAGGGAGAGTATTGTATAGAGCAGGCCTAAACCTTTGAAGGAGAAAAGAGAGAGATGAGAGTAAGTGAAAATTCTGTAAGACTAGTTTCTGTCACTGGAAAATCTTCTTATAATTCTTTTTCTGACTGGAGAGATTTATGTTCACCTGAAAATTGAAGCAAATGAGGACACTGATTACCCAAAAGATTGTACAGGTAGCTGGAGACAAAATTCAGGTGACTATTGAATATGAATGCATTCTGATAGACAAATGAGACATCCTTAGAGGTAAATGACAACAGATTTCTATGGAATCATTATTGGTATAAACTTTCAGGTTTAATGATCAAGAGGGAATGTCACTAACTTTAGATACCACTGAATGAAAAAGATTACCTGGTCAAACACAGATCCCAAAGTGGCTGCAAGGTTTTGTGAGGAGAAGCAAGATGCATCTAGATGGAATGGCAGCTGATCTACTTCACTGGATTAGGTGGTGGTTGGACAGACCTAACATGAAAGGATAACAGTCTTCCCTCCCATCCTCTGTCTCAAATTTAACACTTCTTAAGGATCTGGACTATTACATGTATAGGTAACCTTAGACTGATTTTTTAATGACTAGGGAGACACAACAAATTTAATGCTGTTGAACTAGCACTCTTGCTGTCTCTGGCCCTCTCTCTGGAAGGCAGCCCACCCAGAATGTCCAGGTTCTTGGGTCATGCAGATCACCCAGAACCCATCAGCCCCTGTGGCTCCTGCAGTCTGGGCTGGAATTGGGAAATGTTTGTATGGGAATGAGCAAGTTGAAAACTGAGGGGCTGAATCCCCCAAGGAGGACAAAGGTGTATGGTGGGTGGAGAAGCAATATGGCACCTCCATTTTAGCTTGGGAAGCAATCCTGACGGTGCTGGCTGCCTCATGCTTTGTCCTCAAGAAGCTCCCCTTTCGTGGAGGCAGCCATTTTTGGACTTGTGAGGTTAGAAAGGCTCTTCAGCAGCTCGGGAGCCTACTGACTGCCAGTGATGTGAGGGAGGGAGAAACAAACTGCTCCACTTACCCTTTTTGCTGGACTCCAAGCCTCTAGGGGGTTGACCTTTGCTGATATCTTGCTCCTTCTTGCTCTGTTCTGCGACTTCTTCCCGTGGAATCTCTTGTAGGTTCTGGCACTTTTCCCTTGTGATTATAACCAATCTACGTTTGTTTGTTGTTTTCTTTTTCAGCTAAAACTTTTCCTTCTTTCTGAGACAATATGTCAGCTGGTGTCTCTGGGCCGCCATCTTCTCCTTCTCTCTGAAAATTTCATTCGATAACTTTGTGTTCCTGAAGCAAACTTAGTTACTTTTTTCTAATGTTAAATTTCAGAGTCCTCTGTGGCCAACATGTATATTTCATTGTACCAGGTAAAGATGAAAGTTAGGTAAATTAGAAGGAGAAAAACAACCTGAGAAAGTTTGGGTACTAGTATTTTATTATGTTTATTCCTTCATGGACACAGTCAAATTCTTGGCTAAAAATAGTCTTAATTTTAACCCCTGTGCTTTAAAAAGTAAGAACAACAAATGGGGAATATTCGGCTCCTAGAGAGAGTGTAAGGTTCCTTCTTCTTCTATCTTTCGTTTTGTCTCAAATACAGGTTAGCTCCAGTGATTGATAAATATTGGGCACTTTTTCTCTGGGACTCTATCATTCTTTTATAGTATCTTTTTACTGTCCACTTTGCAAATAAGATAATAGGATTTCAGGCTTCCCTTTACTGTTTGGAAAGAGACTTTACCATAGTGAAAGTTTGTGGTATAGATTTGATTTGTTCTTCTGTGTATCTCATTACTTTCTTTTTCTTTGATGTCTTGTATCTTGAGATTATGTTTCTTACCATTGATGTGTCAGCCTACAGAGTCTGTATTCAGGGTATCCAGAAACCACTCAACACGTTTCTGCCAACTGTACTCAGTGGTTGCTCAGGGTTGACAAGATAAGGGTACCATGGGTTATTACAAAAATTGGGAGATTTTGTTTTGTAAGCTTTTCTGTGTATCTCCTTTGCAAATTGTGGCAGACATAAGCAAATGGTCAGGGATTCTGTTTTTTGGGGATTGTGGTTCCCAGTCAAGTATTATTTTATCATAGTGTGCTTTATCACTACTTATGAATCCATCCACTTGGTTGACTGGGTAACACAGGGTGAATAAGTAAAGCACCACTTTTATATTTTTGCACACATTATATCATTTCATGAATATTTGGAAAAGTCAGGGTGAGTGTCCCTTGTGTAATACTTTCTTTTCTTGGAGGCAAAAAATAATGAATCAATGTAGATTTACCTATTAGTTGGGAATAAAGCCAGTATCATTGATTTAAGAGTTCAGCATAAGCAGATGTTGCCAGGGGTCTCTGTTGCATCAATCATTATGAAAGTTAAGTCTTAAAAAAAGCATCCTATCTCTTAAATCAAGTTCAGTAAATGGTGATAACACAGTCATAAAACTTATCCTGGAGTAAATAGAGGGTAAGATATTGTGAATTCTGTTTTTAATAAGAACATGTCAGTTTGCCATAATAACTGTTCAAATCCCTGGATTAATCAGATGTGAAGAGTTAGCATTTGAAACTTACACATAACAGCAGTCATTTCAACTGTAGTGTAGCATATGAAAGACTTAAAAATTACTATGAATTAACTGCTTTCTATCAATAAGACTTTAAAATATGTTCTATTTTTTAACTCTGCTTTTCCTAATAATGCTGAGTTATCTGGGATGGGGATAAGGGTAATCTAGAGCTGGGTAATTGTGCAAGTTATCAAAATGACTACTGATAGTAAAAGAAGTAATACAAATTCAAATAATTTAGACTTAATTTCTACTAATTAATACCAAAACATTTTTTAGCTCTTTAAATCAAAATGAATTGGGATGTATAGTGTCTTTAGAACTTCTAGGTCTCTGAAGATTTTTTTCTATTCATTTATAATTTTAGAAATAAGTTAAGACATAGTCCCTCTCTCTTTACTCAGTTTCATCTCTCTCGTTGAATGAAATTCATGAAAAGATAGATTTTTACTGCCTTAAATTCAATATTATAAATACAAACTCATCTCTGTATCTTTATTTCTAATTCATAGAGAAGGTAAAGTACAGAAATTTAAAGCTTATTTCATTTAAATTTCACTAAACTATGTATTTATTTGTTTACAGTACCTTTATATTTTGACTTACAATGAGCGGAATGCTAAATATTTCATAAATATTTGCATTCTACTGCAGGTTGGCCACATTTTAGGTATTTGTGGGTATCACAATGAACAACAGAGCCATAAATGCTCATTCTCATGGAAGTTATGTTTATGATTTTAGTCGGAGGCAGAAAATAAATAAATAGGAGATATAATTTTGGGTAGATTGTGATCAGTATTATGAAAAAGGAGGTAGAGGACAAGGGAATTTCATAGTATTGCCACTATAGATAGGATGGGAAGGGAAATTTTTAGAAGAGATCTGAATGAAGATGGAATTATCAGAAGAATATGTATTTCAGGTATTGATGACAGCAACAGAAAAGTTTTGAGGTAGAAGCACTCTGTGTAGTTAAGTGCAATGAATCCGAACAAAATCAGGAGATGAAGAATGAAAAGAGACCAGGAGCTTTATTATGTAGTTCTTTGCAGACCATGGGGAAGACTGAATTTTATTTTGATGTGATGAGAAAATATTTCAGGATTTAAGTAGAGAACTGAAATAACTCAATGTGCTTTTATCAATTTCATAATTGATAATAGCTATAACTATTAGCACACAGCAAAAAGGGAATAAAGTTTGTTGGACAAATAATTTTGAGAAATATTTTTCTTAAAAATGTTTTCCTTATAGCAAAAATTCTGAGATCATTTAAAATACTAATATTCTGGAGGAGAGATTTTATGTGAAGTTTTTTAAAATTGTTGATCCTAGGATTCTTCTCTCACAGACTGTTCTGTAATTTGGGGGATGTAAAATTATCTGTATTTACCATATCTCCTTTCAAGAGCATTGACAACATATTATATGTGTACATATATATGTAAAAAACATACATGTTATATAAAATAATTCATATATAAAAATATATTTTTATATATGAACATATACATATTTAACCTCCTTGGGATAGGTATAGGGACTATATCACTATCCAAAATCCAAAAAGACTTTAATAACAATTACATTTTACAGATAGTTTTCATTAAATATATTAGGAAAAATGGAAATCCAAAGAAATCTTTAAAGAGATTATAGCATACCTTAGACACTGTGGTGTTTTTATACTCTAAGCACTTACTATATGTATAAACTCTGTGCTGTACATATATTATCTAAAATGTAATATCTTTTTTAGGCACTGTTATTTCAACTTTGCATAAAGGGAACATGAGGCTCAGATATGTTAAAATAACTGAGAATAACTGACCCCCACTGACTGAGATAGTAAACATCATGGCTAAGTATCAGATCAAATTGTGTCTGACTGAAACACGTAGTCCTAAGCATTACACTGTAAAACTTGGCATAGTAATAAATATTACAATTTATTATAAATGTTATAATATTTATACATTTATGAATATTACATGAGCAATATTGACAAATTTGACAATCTGATTAGTATTAGTGGTTACGTATGGCAGGGACATCTCCATATGGAACAAAATGATATCATTGGGTAATTTTCTTGAAAATTTAACCTGAGCTGTATAATTGAGGACTTTAAAAATGGTTTGGATCTAAAATCAGCTACATTGACTCTCTGTATTTTGAGTTTATTTCAAAACATTCGCTTTCAACTTTTATTTGTTTCACCTAAAGAGAATATCTGTATGTCCAGTGCCTTACGCGTATTCAAGTGAATTATTCCACTTTGTAAAATAGGCAAAACAATTCATGTTATTCCCATTTTGAGGACTAGTCAAGAATAACTTAAAATAAAATAACTTACATATTTCAAGATATGATCAAATAAAATTTACTTAGCCTGAAATATAAAATTCCTCACCATGAATTTTCAATTTTCTTTTTTCCAGATTCATTTCCACTACCCTTTGTCAAGAATTATACGGTCTTATAACGACTTTGTTCTTTCTCTAACATTCAGCAAATACTCATGATTTAGGTTTTCATGAATTTGCTCATATTGTTTCTTTTCTGGAATGCCATCATAATCTGGGAATATCTTACCCATCCTTAAGCTGATTTATCATCAGTTTTACTTCAAGTAGAATTTATCACTTATTCATTTATTCTGATGAAATGTGAAAAGGAGATTTATTTTCTGATTCATTTATCTGAACTTACTGATCGAATACTTTACAAATGCTAGCCACAGCAAGAAATAGAATGTTAATAAAATAGGAACAAATGATACCTTTACAAGGTCTTTGTGTTCATATTACACATTTTGTTCACTGTATTATGATGTGCTGTTTACCTGTCCCTTTCCCTGAAGGTGCTGCGATGATATAAGGTTTAGAAACTGAAGTGTCTTGCTCATCTTTGTACCTTCAGCACCAAGAATACCTGTCAGGTAATAGCTACCTAATACATTTTTTAAAATTTTTAAATGAATACTTATTTTTTAAATGTATGTCAGCTTTACAAGTAACCTACATCTCAAAAATAATAGCTAAGCAAACCTTAGATTTTCTAAATCCTGTACTCTCCAGCATACTTTATAAGCTTCAACAGAATTTATTAGAGA
The DNA here is from genome assembly GCF_041146395.1 of Eulemur rufifrons. Classification (NCBI taxonomy): domain Eukaryota; kingdom Metazoa; phylum Chordata; class Mammalia; order Primates; family Lemuridae; genus Eulemur; species Eulemur rufifrons. The sequence goes on along the minus strand of NC_090997.1, from coordinate 30,011,748 downwards.
TAAGTCATTCCACTAATCTCTCTGTGATACAATATATTTTTTTTTTAGCTCAATGGATGAAATTCACCAATTACTTTCAAACATGTAATTTAATGTCAAGTGTAAACTAGGTATGTAAGTAAGAAGTTTCCATTGTCTTTAATTGCTTAGGGTACATTGTGAAAGAATCCATAAATTGGGGACAAGGTCTATGGAGGGTTAATGGTTTAATTTGTTCTGTGGTCCAAGAGAGAGGTCAGACACTCCTCTTTTAACCAGGGAGGAGACTATGGGTCAATAAGCAAAGAGCAGTAATTATTACTAGAAAAAATAATACCTACCCCTGCAAAAAAAAAAAAAAAAAAAAAAATCCCTCTGCTATTCTAAGAGAAGTCAATGCATATGTCTTCACATTTGAATATAGCATATGATGATGAAAATGAAGAAAATGAAAATAATTTTAAAGCATTTTAGGTAAATTAGAAAGCACTTTTTTTTTTTTTTTTTTTTTTTGTTGTTGAGACAGAGTCTCACTTTGTTGCCCAGGCTAGAGTGAGTGCCGTGGCGTCAGCTTAGCTCACAGCAACCTCAGACTCCTTGGCTTAAGCGATCCTACTGCCTCAGCCTCCCGAGTAGCTGGGACTACAGGCATGCGCCACCATGCCCGGCTAATTTTTTCTATATAGATTTTTTTTAATTGTCCATATAATGTCTTTCTATTTTTAGTAGAGACGGGGTCTCGCTCAGGCTGGTCTCGAACTCCTGACCTCGAGCGATCCACCCGCCTTGGCCTCCCAGAATGCTAGGATTACAGGCGTGAGCCACCGCGCCCGGCCAGAAAGCACTGTTTCTGCTGTTACAATCAAGTGATTACTGACTGCTAAAGAGACTGAATATTATTTCTGAACTGTATTTATGCACCTTGCGATATTAGCGCATGCTAACTTTTGCTGTGCTAGGTAACAAAACTTCAAATTTATCTGCGGGATGGCAGCAATATTTGTCTTTCCAGTCACCAGATTAATATAAAAATCTGTAAGAAAAATGTGTCTACTGATCAAATATTAACAACAGATAAAATTTGGAAGAAACCAATCATATTAAATATCAGTAGGAAATACAAAAGTCTTCCAATATCAGAATGGTTTGGAATTTGCTTACATTAAAGACAAGGGAAGCAATTTCTTTTAAAAAATCATAAGCTCTCCTATTGTAATTTACTAAAAATGTTATTTTACATAAAAACCATAATTCATGGTTCATGGATAATTTTTTTTTTTTTTCTTCTGGACCATATGGCTTTTGCAAGTAGCATTCACCTACTTCATTTCAGGACCCAGGCTCTATGACAAAGAGATTGCATGGCAATATCCTTTCAGTATAAAATTTCCAACTCTTTGATCTCACCTCTCCACTCTGCTAGATCCTAACTTTGTTGCTTACTTTTTTGTTCCATATTAGATTTGAAGCATGATGTCAGGTCCTGATTGGGACAAATTCTTTCTATGATTGTGGCATTAATCTCTAGGTGCTGTCTTAGATAATTGAGTAGATTAGATTGAGTAGATTAGATAATTTTGCCTCACTTCCTAGCTTCCTTTTCCTTAAGAGTAACATTCATAACAATCTTCTTCAAGCCTCTCTTAGAACACAGGTATATCTACTTTGATTTGAATGCATGTTGACTTGGTAATAAAAATTATTATTTATAGAAAAAAATAAATATGATCCTAAAATGTTCCTCACTAATGTGTTAGGAGGAAATACAAAGGGGATTATAAAGATGGTAGAGAGAAAGGAGGAGGTAGAGGGAATAAAAGTAAATGAATACAGGTAATAGAGTAAGGATAAAAATACATCATAAAGTTTACTTATATTACACATAAGTATCCAGCACAGAGTTAGGTCTTTGGTTCAAATTAACTCTTGTGGAATTGAATTTCTTGGAAATCTGACATCTGTTTTTTTTTTTAAAGCTGTTTTGTACCTTTTATTGATTTATTACTTTTACATTTTTTCAGCATTACAGCTATGTTCAAATATCCAAATTTAACACATAACATTTATAGATTTTATATACATTACATAATGTCTCAGTAAAATGTGAATAATGATAAATTATATCACAAGGTATACAATGAAAATAAATAACATGCAAATTCCTAAGAAAAGTAGTTGGAAGCATTCATATTTATCAATTGTTATTAAATTATTAAAGTTATTATCATGAACATAATTATTATTACTACTTTATTATTTTATTATTGTTGTTATGCTACACTTTTTAAAAACATAACTTGACCACCCCATATAAATAACATTACTTTCAGTATATTTTATATTAACTAAAGGTACATTTTTGTATTAACTAAAGGAAAAAATTGCATATATGAAACCTATTACTTTTATTTCTTTTTCTTACAGTTTGAAAAAATGTTAAATTTTCTTCTATAGAGTCCATTTATTTACATAAAATCATATATATAATTTTGATGAGCAAGCTTATCTACAAGAAGCTTACAGCCAGTTAGACTATATTCAAACTAAGCAGATTATTTTATCATTTTAAATGTTTAAATGTCATTAATGGTTTCTATCAAGAATAAATAATCCCATAGAAACATAAAACATAATTAGGAAGTGAATGTAAGTATTTAAAGCATAAAACAATATCAAAAATAAAGAAATAAATGCTGGTATAAAATGGATCTAGACATCAATATAGATATATTCATGGAAGAAGATCCAAATCTCTCTTTAAAAATTTGAAAATATTAAATATTTTATCTAAATATTAACACAAATTCAATATTTTACCTTTTCTCTACTGTTAATATTTGCCTTTTAAATATCTTATAACAATTATATCATATGAAGAAAATGTGATGTATCACAGAGTTCCACACAATTCTATCATTTTCTGAGTGTGACACCACTGAACAAGGATGAGAAGACCACTCTTAGCAGCCGTAACATGTCTTCTGATTTTAGGGTCAGTTGGCTGAAGCCAAGTGGCCCCTGAAGTAAATTAAAATGGCATGAATTAAAATTGCTTCTACCTAATGAAAAAAGTGGATTTAAGAGAACTAATGGCAGAGGCATATGAGCAAAAATATTTATGATAGAAAATTTCTATATGGATGTAGAAAAACCAAGTTCTGTAACTCGAGATTGCCTACTACTGGAGGAGCTTAAAACAGTTTTGTTCCAGGGCTCATATTAAGCTGGTATTTGTTATTTATAACATGTTATAATAATCATTTCATATTATATGTTTCAATATCATATTAATAATATATAATTCTCTTAATTACTTTCATATATTGACATTTAATTTTAATAACACTGTATTATATTTAA